>NW_018164868.1:30044-31577 GCF_001263595.1 Phalaenopsis equestris | reverse complement strand
GATTGAAGCAACATAAACAGAATAAATAATTTTCAAAATTTTTAGAAATTCTTAAGAAGTTAACGGTAAAAATTCTCTTTGTAGAAGCTTTAGAGGAGATGCCCAATTATGTGAAATTTATGAAAGATATTCTGAACAAAAAAAAGGAAGTTCATGGAGAATGAAACTGTTGCACTTAACGAAGAGTGTAGTGCAATTATTTAGAAAAAGCTTCCTGAAAAATTAAAAGATCCAGGAAGTTTCACTATACCGTGTGCTATTGGTGAAAATTTTTTTGGAAGAGCTTTATGTGATTTGGGAGCCAGCATTAATCTTATGCCTCTAACAATTTTCAAAAGATTACTAGGATTAGGAGAAGTCTCACCTATTTCTGTAACTCTTCAATTAGCAGATCAATCAGTTACATATCCTGAGGGAGTTATAGAAGATGTGTTAGTAAAAGTTGACAAAGTTATCTTTCCTGTGGATTTCATTGTTTTGGATATGGAGGAAGACAAAGAAATACCTATCATTTTAGGGAGACCATTTTTAGCTACTGCAAAAGCTATGATAGATGTTCAAAAATGAGAGTTAACTATGAGAGTAAATGATCAAGAAGTAACTTTTAACATTGCGAAATCTATGAAATTCCCTGCTGTTGAGAGAGATAATGAATGTTTTTGTATGGAAATTATTGAACATCTACTGAATGAACATTTTAAAGAACATTTTGAAAATAAAAAAAGTATTTTAAAAAAGAAGAGCATCTTGAAGAGCAATTTGAAGAAAATGATGAAAATATTCTGGACAAATTAGAAAATGAAGAATTAGATTATGTTCAGGAAAGATTTGAGATGTTGGATATTACACAAAATGCTGATAAGAATCTATTTCCATCAATTATAAAACCACCTGAACTTGAGTTGAAGACATTACCTAACCACTTGAAGTAGGTGTTTTTGGGAGACTCATCTACATTACCTGTTATTGTATCTTCGGAATTAAATGATTTACAAGAACAAAAAATATTAGATACATTGAAAAGATATAAGAAAGCTTTTGGTTGGACCTTAGCGGATATTAAAGGAATCAATCCCTCAATCTGTATGCACAGAATTTTATTAGATGGACAACATAAACCAAGAGTTGATCTACAAAGGAGATTAAACCCTATAATGAAAGAAGTAGTAAAAAAGAAAATTTTGGAATGGTTAGACACTTGAATTATATATCCAATTTCAGATAGTGCATGGATAAGTCCAATTCATTGTGTACCGAAGAAAGGAGGAGTGACTGTTGAAACAAAAGAAAATAAAGAATTAATACCTATCAAACAAGTCACTGGTGGCGCATATGCATTGATTATAGAAAATTAAACACTGCCACCAGGAAAGATCATTTTCCTCTTCCATTCTTAGATCAAATAGTGATAGACTTGCTGGGCACAAATATTTTTACTTTTAGATGGATATACTGGTTACCATCAAATTCCTATTGCTCCTAAGGATCAAGAAAAGACAACATTTACTAGTCCTTTTGGAACTTTTGCTTTTA
>NW_018164868.1:29225-29935 GCF_001263595.1 Phalaenopsis equestris | reverse complement strand
TCTCTGTATTTGGAACATCATTTGACGCATGCTTAATTTACTTTGAAAGAGTTTTGGAGTTATGCGAAAGCACTAATTTAGTTCTAAATTGGGAGAAATGTCAATTTATGGTTGTAGGAGGAATTGTGTTAGGGCATAAAATTTCGAAAGATGGTATGGAAACAAACCCTGCAAAAATCCAAGTTATATCTAAACTAACACCTCCTACTAATGTAAGAGAAGTTAGAAGTTTTCTTGGACATGTTGGTTTTACAGGCGTTTTATTAAAAATTTCTCAAAAGTTACTAAACCTCTATGCTAACTTTTAGAAAAGGACAAGAAATTTGAATTTACTGAAAGTTGTTTAAATGCCTTTGTGCTATTAAAAGAAACATTGATCACAACCCCTATTATAGTTTCACCGAACTAAGAGAAACCATTTAAACTGATGTGTGATGCTAGTGATTATGCTATTAGAGTTGTTCTTGGACAAAGATATGAAAAGGTTCTTAAAGTGATACACTACGCTAGTAAAACTCTTAATGATGCTCAAATTAACTATATTGTTACTGAAAAAAGAGCTACTCGCCATGGTATATGCTTTAGACAAATTTCAATCTTATTTAATTGGAGCTAGATGTGCTGTGCACACTGATCACTCGACTATTAAATATCTCATGCAAATGAAGGATGCCTAACTAAGGTTGATTAGATGGATATTATTGATACAA
>NW_018164868.1:23415-29125 GCF_001263595.1 Phalaenopsis equestris | reverse complement strand
GGATACACGAATTGATGAACTATTTACACAAGTCCTATAATAAGACCCTATTAAGGATGACTTGGGCTATATTCATGCTAAGTAAATCATTTTAAATATGGCCCAAAGGCCATGCAAGAAAGTAAAAACATGTTTTTAAAGAGTTGTGCTATTTTAATCCTAAATTTTGATTAGTATTAATCATTTATTATTAGGATTTCTAAAAATATTATAATTTTAGATCATTAGAGAGCCTAAATTATATTCTCGATGAGACGAGACAAACCACAAAGCAAGAATGAGAAAATTTCATCATGCAACACTATTTAAACAAGTCGATATAAAAAAAAAGGCCAGGTGTTGCTGAGCCAACAACGTATCCCATAAAAGCAAAATGACGACTAGATACTACATATATATGTCTGGTGTTAAAGTTACACATCAAAGAGAATTCAGAATTATGGTACGGGATACGAGCATGTTGCTCCTGGTCCCTGTTCACATGGTTCCATCGATCATGCATCTTGAACTAGTGCTTGTGCCTTATTTCTAATACAAATTCTACCTAAAGACACTAAAAAGTACAAATTAGAAAGACTATAAGATGACTTGAGCTGCATGAAGACAAGGGTTTGTGATACACCAAAAATATATAACATTTATGTATGCATTTTTTATACATATTTTTGAGGATATTGTACTTTAATAAAAGGTATTTGTGTGCTTTTCTTTCAGGTATAATCAAATGGATTAAAAATGGTGAAAGCAGTGAAAAAGGATCAAATTTGGAGCAAAAATGAAGAAGATGTGCAAATGAACTGTGGCTCATAAACACCCAGAACTAGCGCTTAAGCACCAAGGAAACCTAGAGGGCCACGCCTAAGCGCCACATACATCGCACTTAAGTGCCAGAGGTAGTTACTTGATGATTTAATAAATTTGGACGAATTTTTGAAGGGATGTTTAAAGTAACTCTTGGTGAAAATGTTGGATATGGTTAATAGACACGAAAATACTTTCAAATAGCTTTTGAAAGGAGGCAACTCTTAGAAGATTCATTGAATGTGGACACATTTTGATGAGACACTAAAGGCCTTTTGAAAATTTAGAAAAGGGGACTTGGATTGCATTGAAAATTTAGAAAAGAGACACCAAAGTGCCCCCCTCTAGACGCCACTGCTGATGCCTCTCTTTCATAGATTAGCTAGGATACTTTTATAGAGAAGAATGAGAGAAGTTGTAGGGTGTGAGTAGAGAGCATTGTAAGAGAAAGCAAGAGAAGAGATTCAGAGAAACTTCAAGAATTTGGTGGAGAGAAATTTGATATAAATCTTTATCTTTTTGACTACATTTATTTTAATTTAGACTTCTTGTCTGTTTACATGATTTATACTTTTAAACTTAAGTGTGGTTGTGTTTTCTTCATAAATTTTGAGTAGTTTTCTTTATATTTTCCTTAAAATGATAAGTAATTAAGTGTTGTATGGAAGTTGTGTGAAGTATTAATTCTTAATGATGGAATAAGTTGTGACGATTTTAAACATTGCAATTTATTTTCTTCTTGATTTGGCCAATTAAGATGTTAATATATGTTGTGAGAACATGTAAGATCTGAGATGATATTGTCTCAGTCAATTAATGGTAAGAATCACATGAGATTGTATGGATGAGAATGTAATTCATATGATTGAGTGCAAATAAATAGGAAAATAAGTTTTGAGGTGTGTGGAGTTAGAGGACTATAAAGTGATAGGCTAAAGCCCCCAATTCGATTTATTATTTTAGATTTTGATGCAAGATGTTAGCCCCGAGGTGGAGGGAGAAGAGGGAACTCTAGAGTGAGAGCTAGTATCTTCCCTACCCAACCCATCTACAAGACTAATAAAAGTTTAAATTAGTCAATGTTCTTTATAGCATCTCTAGTAAGGGTAAAAAATAATATTGCTCCTATTTGACATAATACAAATTGAATACTTCCACAACAAAATTTTTATACTTGTTAACAAATTAAATACTTCCACAACAAAATTTTTATACTTGTTACTGATTCATGATGAGGAAAAAGATATTTTATTTATATTGCCTTCATCTTACAAATATAAATTTAGTTAGTTGTTTACTTTATTTTTAATTAATTTGATTGATTTAATTTATTAATAATTAATGTATCGAACTTTCATCTCTTTTATCGCATCTATAATTTGAGTAAGAATATTTTGCAAAGTAGAATTTGTTATCTAATTTCTTCTAACTTAAAAAGATAGTATTTTTCCCTGTGGGTTCGATATTCACGGCTTAATCAAAAAATCCTATATTACTTGATAACGATATGTATACTTGCATAGTATCCCATATTTAAATATTATAATTGCACTCTTATTTGCTTCAAAATTAAGTTTTTGGCGTTGTTGCAGAGTAAGAAATATAATTAAGGAAAATTAAGATTATAACTACATACTCTATAGTACTATCATAAAAGATCGAGATCAAGTTTTTGGCGCCGTTGCGAGGGAGCGTAAAAAAATTTTTGAAGGAGTTTTTAAGAAAGCAAATTTCTATTTTTTGAAAATCTTATTTAAACTTTTAGATTTGTTACAGGAATATTGTAGTGTTGTTTTTATATAAGTACTTGTTTGTGTGATTTTATTTTATGTTGTTTGTAGTAATGTATGTGTAGTTTAGGATCTAAAGGACTACAGGCCTACGATTCTGAATTAGATATAACTATTTGAAAAGTCAAAAAAATCAAAAATACAGAAAAACACCAAAAAATTTAAGGAATGACAAACTAAAATAATCAAAATGTTGAAATTAATCAAGAGTTTAAACCTTTATGAGATTTGTTGACCTCACTTTTGGTTGAGGTCTAGTTCTTCCTCTCTAGTAGCCTATCACTTTATAGTTATAAAATTCTAAACTCAGGTTGTGTCAGTATAAGGGAGCTCAAGGAGAGTTCTCATAGGATTGTTTGACCTTAGGGTTGACCCTGCGTGTTGATCTAGAGCTAAGGCACTCACTACAATCACCTCACTCACAGTCACTCACAACCCTAAACCCAAAAACTTCAAACCCAAAAACTTCTTGACTAACTTTGGTCCCTTGATCCTTTGGGAGACCCATGTAGATGGTCCCCTAAATCCACTAGCCACAGGCTAGGGTTTAGCTAAGACCACTATATAGAGGACCCAGATGGGGTTTCCATTGGTCCATAGCTCATTTATGGTGGTTGACACCCCAATTCTACCAAAAATATCCAACTTGGTCCTTTTGCCCCTAAACTTCCCCAAATTACCTAAATACCCTTGAAACCCTGAATTTGGCCAAAATACCCAAATTTGTTCAAAAGTCATTTCAAAATTTATAAAAATACCCAAATTACCCAAAATCAAAAAAAAAATTGCCAAATTACCAAAATACCCCTCCCTAGCCCAAAATTTCAAAAAATTCCCAAAAAATTCCAAAAATTCCCAAAATCTTCCAAATATTCCCAATTTTATTTTTATAAACTGCCACATGACTCAATTTGGCTAATTTGACCATCTTTGTCCAAAACCCCCAAATTGCCCTTAAAAGGCCCCATCTCCCCAAATCCACCTCAAATGCCCATCAAATTGGTCCCAATTTCCCCAAATTTCAATCTTAAACTTAAATTAACCTTCCATGTTACCAATTTAAACAAAATTCAAGCTCAATTGCCCCATGATTTGAGCCCAATTTTGATTTAAGGCAAACCCCCAATTTTGGCCCTATGACTTAGTTCCACCAAATTGAACTTCATGGCCTACTCCACTGGTCTCAATTTGAATCCTAAACTCTTCATAACACTCACTCACATCAAAATTGACCTTCAATTGATTTTGGTGAAGCCTCAATTTCATTTAATTTAAAACTAAGTCAAAAGCCCCAAATTTTGCCCCAAATTGGCTATGCCTCCAAATTTTACCAAATTGATTGCCTTAACCCCAAAATTGGCACCCAGTTCATGTTAAAAACTCTTCATCACATTACTATTGATCATTCTCAACAATTAATTTGGACTTATCCCAAGCCTAGACCAAGCTAGACCCAAATCTAGCCCAATATGCCCAAATTCACCAAAATTCCAAAATCCTTCAAATTGGCCCTCTAATTGAACTCAAAATTCTTTCAATCATTCACCAAAAATGTTCATTACAATCATGTACATGAAATGAATCAATCAATTGGGCAAATTAACATGACTAGCCTAGTCCAAACCCAAGTCTTGGTCATTTGCACCCACTTGGACCCATGCACCAAAATTGACCTATACATGTCAAATTGGGTAAAGGCAAGCCCACCACAACCAAGTTTTGGGTCATATTGACCGAGCCAAACCCCATGAAACCACCTAGATGAGCTATGGACCAAGGGATCCCCAAATTAAGGGATTTCATTCCATATTTTCTTAAGCTTAGGATATTTTTGCCAAAACTAAATACCAACCCATTTAATTGCTATGACTTATTCTCCTGGCTCACCTGACCTCTTAGTCACCTCCCTTGGCCTAGCCGACATGCCTAGTGGCTGGAAAATGTCCAAACCGAGAGCCACCCCCCTGAAATCAAACCAAATTCAAACCTAGAGGCCACCTCATCCAAATTAAATGTTAGAGCCTCTCTGTTGTCCACCTAAGCAAGCATTTTCACCCCCAAATTGGCCATTTGATTGGCCATGGCAGCCACCCTTAAGCCATTTTTTTATAAAAGCTTACTGATACACCTAAAATATATAAGGTTTTTAGACACATTTTTATACCTATTTTTTGAGATATTGCACTTTAATGGAAGGGATTTTTGTGTTTTTCTTGCATATACAAGTAAAAATGGAAAAAAATACTTACATGAGTGAAAAATGATCAAATTTAGAGAAAAAAGTGAAAAATTCAGCAAAAGAGTTTTGGCGCCTGAGCGCCAGATCTGGCACTTATGCGCCGGTTAAACAGAGAAGGCCACGCCTAAGCGCCGAGACCCCGCGCTTAAGCGCCAGTGACAGTTACTAGACGAGCAAAATCAGTTTTCATGAATTTCGAAGAGATTTTTGAGGCACCCATTGGCTTAATAGGTGGTTGTAATCACCATGGACGAAAATTATCATGAAAGGATGCGTCTCTTGTGCAAATACATCAAATCAAGACACATTTTGAGCACCTCTTGGAAAACTATAAAAGAAAGAAGAGAGGACTTAGAAAAGAGTCCTAAAAATATTGGCAAGTTTTGAAAGTTCTTCTCTAGGGAGTTAGTTCGGAAAGATTTTTAGGAACCACTTTTTATTTAATATATCATTTTTTTTAGTAATTGTAAAAGAGAAGAGATTCAAAGGAACTTCAAGAGTTTTGTGGAGGACTTGAGATAAGTTTTTATCATTTTGTTTTAAACTACTTTTGATTTTAGTCGAGACTTCTTGTTGGTTTGACAATAAAATTTATTGTAAGAACATGTAAAAATCGGGCGGGTATTGTCTCAGTCAACAAATTGAAAGAATCACATGAGGTTGTATGAATGAGAATGTAATTCATACGATTTAGTGCAAATGATCATTGAGTGCAAATAAGTTATGAAATATTCATTGATGGGTGTAGAGTTAGAGGACTTTAAAGTGACAGGTTAAAGCCCTAACTTAGTTTATTGTTTTAAGTTCTGATACGAGAATGTTAGCCCCCAGATGGAGGGAATCGAGGGAACTCTAGAGTGAGAGCTAGTATCTTCCCTGC
>NW_018164868.1:20251-23405 GCF_001263595.1 Phalaenopsis equestris | reverse complement strand
TTCAGAACTATTCAAACTTTAAATTAGCCAATGTTCTTTATAGCATCTCTAGTAAGGGTAAAGAATATCATTATTCCTATTTGAAACAACACAATTTGCATACTTCCACAACATAATTCCTATACTTATTACTGATTTATAATAAGAAGAAAGATAGTTTCATATTAAGTACTTTTCTCTACAAAAACTTTAGTTATCTTTTTAATTTGTTACTGTTTCGTTAAAATATATAAAATATCAAAAATATTTAAATTTTAAATTCCTTCAAAAATCATTTTTTATTTTAATTAAATATATTTTTAAAAATAGAAAAACTTTCTAAAAATGCATATTTCATAATCTTCCCTATAGATTCGATATTTAGGTCTTAATTAAAAAGTCTTATATTACTTGATAACGATATGTATACTTACGTAGTATCCTAATATAAATATATATAAATTGACAAGTTAAATTCTTATTTTTCTTCAGGATCAAGTTTTTGGTTTTGTTGCAAAATAAGGAAATATAAGTGAAAAATACCATCAGAACTATTACTATACTGTGCATAAGCATTAAGTCGGGATCACTCACCTCCACGACCATGGGAGTTGTGCCAAAAATTTCTCAGAGAGACCCCTCCAAATTACTCTTAGAGCATCTTTGAGACCTCCTCAGTGCAAGTCAAACATCATATTGCCCTGAATCCCCTTGTCAGAGTTCAATTTTTGAGTTCAAAACCTTGCTGGAGACAAAACAGAGCTCTCCACACCTCTACACTCCACCAAAATTAAATTAAACTCACCCATACCATCACCACAATGAAAGATAAAGAAGCACCGTCAAATCCCACTCATACAGAGCCCTTAGCATAACTCTAGACGAACACCTGAAATCGAGCTTGGTCGAATTCATACCTAGGCCTTTCACCACAGCAAGAGACTTAATCCCTAGCCTCCTAGCCTCCTTGGGACCTCCACGAACGTGTCGAGCACATCTGATCGAAGCTTTCCTTCTCAGAACAAAGGTATTGAACTCCCCATCTTTACGAGCCATTTTGATTCTCCATTTGATTAGTCTTAATTTAATTGCATGATTACCATATGGATGTGTTCGTCACACTTAGACGAGTATTTAGAAATAAACCACACTTAATTTGGTTAAGAAATGAGTGAGATCTTAAGCTTTGAAAATGGATGGTTCTCGAGC
Source organism: Phalaenopsis equestris (assembly GCF_001263595.1). Taxonomy (NCBI): domain Eukaryota; kingdom Viridiplantae; phylum Streptophyta; class Magnoliopsida; order Asparagales; family Orchidaceae; genus Phalaenopsis; species Phalaenopsis equestris. The sequence continues at coordinate 22,217 of NW_018164868.1, read as the reverse complement.
TAAGTCATTGAGGATGATGACGGGGAGCCGTCATATCGCGTGTTTATCTCATCAACAGATGAGATCTAGCCGGACAACGTCTTCATACATGAACCGCGGGCCGAGTCAGCACTGAGATGGATGGCGGCATTGAATGGGAGCACACCGTGTGGAGTTTCGGAGCCACCTAGGATCTAGTCAGCGCCGCGCGTTTAAATAGATAAATAGGGTTTTTTTCTAATTTAAATAAATAACCCTAACTTCAAAAATCAATCTTTTGGTGTAGAAAAATCACAAAAATAAAATAAAAGTACCTCCTTGCTCAGTGAATAGAGGAGAATATTGTGGAAATAATTTGAAGTTTGCTTGATGCACATTTTATTTTTAATTAATTAAATATGATTTTGAGTCTTTTAATTTTCCATGCATGTAGGCATCTCACGATGACTTGAAATTTTGTCATGTTGCTGCCTCTATCTTAGAAAATATTTCTTAATTTTTCTAAAGTTAAAGGATATCTCTAGACAAAGATCCATATTTTTCAAGTTTATGTCTATTATTTGCATAAATTAATCATAATAATTAGCATATTGCTTAGAAAAATCCAAGAATTATTTGAAAGGTTTGTTATGACCCGAGAATCTTTTAAAAAATATTTCATAGTAAAGTCATTAAGAATACACTTAATTTCTACCAACCCTAAAACACAAAGAAAATTAATTTTAGGAAATAAAAACATCTAAATGACTTAATTTTTAATCTTCACTTTGATTTAAAGTTCAAAAAACTCCCCATAAAAATTTCAAAATATTTAGAATTCATTCAATAACTCAAATTGATTTTTCAAGTTAAATGACATTTTTTGCATTAAAATGATTTTTAATAATTAAAATATAACTCAAAAAATTATAAAAATTAGTTTTTGGAGTCCTTTGTGATTAGAGGAATTTTTAAAAATAAATTTGAAATTAAAATAAAAACTTCATTTTTAAGTCTATTTTTAATATTTAAATAATTAAAAATGCTAAAAAGCACAAAGATAATAAAATTCATAGAAATATTCTAAATTGTTTCCTAAGCATTTAGGAACAATTGGAATATTTTTCATAATTTTCTAAGTGAAGATAGTGAATTTTAAGGCTTAAAATAATTTTTAAAGGCTAAAAATTGAATTTTTCTTAATCTTTCACTCCAAAAATTCTGTGTAAAATTTGATTCTTTGGGTTCTTTGACCTTAGGGAGATTTAATAAAAATGCAAAATTTAATTTTCCACATTTAAAATATTTTATAATTAATTAACACTCGAGAACTTAAAATAATTCTAATAAAACTCAAAAAAACATGAAATGTGATCCAAGTGGTTCTCTGATCTAACTCTACCTCCTGTAATAATTTCAAGTGATTTGACTTTTCCTTGGTCAAGTTATAAAATTTTCTTTGAAAAATCCTATTTTTGCATTAAAATAAATATTTAAATTAAATAAAATTTTGAAAAATCACATTTTCTCCCCTGATATATTGATTGACCCATGGGTCATTTGGATTGAATTTGACAAATTTTGAAGTAATAGAGCCTTAGGGGCAAAAGTGTAATTTTGAAAATTAGTGTAATTTTAACATTTAGTCTTAATTCAAGGAGGGAAGTGTAACATCTGATTTTAACTAACTTATTTGGATAATTGAAACACAAGGGGATTAATTGGTATAAACCAACCTCACAGAAACCAACCTCACTCTTTCATAATGTAATTCCTTAAATTAAATTTTCATAATCAAGGGATAAATTTGTAATTCCTTAAATTATTGTCTATTAAATTAAATGTAAATTAAATGATCTTAGACTTAGGGGTATGACTTTGGAAGTTGATATTTCACAAATCTAATACCCCCTATTTGATGTTCAAATGACTTTAAAAAATGAATCATCCTCACTTAAAATTCAATCTATTTCAAAATATAACCAAGGCATCTATCAAAAGTCTATAG
>NW_018164868.1:19134-20106 GCF_001263595.1 Phalaenopsis equestris | reverse complement strand
TTAAGGGTCTTCACTTACATAATTCTCAAATTAAAACTCTAAGTGATAATTACCCTACTCTTAGAAATAATTGAAACATTAATATCCATTGAGCATTGAAGGTTTTTACAAGATGGGTTATAAAGCAATTTAATAAGTTTAAATGAGCTCAACACTTTACACCAGGTATTGAGAGGGAAGCATGGACGTACTTCTTCCTCTAGACCTGCTGGATACCTCGGAGGTCTACTAAACTTAATATGTTTTGCTTAACAAAAAAATCATCCTTAATCAAACTAATAGGAACTGAACTAGGGTTAGGTAAGTCACTAAAACCTTACTTTTTAGTGCTTAACAAAAAAAAAAACAATCCTTGATCAAACTACCAAGATATGAACTAGGGTTAGGTAAGTCACTAAAACCTTACTTTTTTAGCTTTACATAAAATGTCCTAACATGCATTTTGAGTTTCAGGAGGTGGAACGAGAAGACTCGTCAGGTACGCTTTTACAGTTTACAGCGCTGTCTTTCTGGTCTTTCATACTGTACTTTTTATGCTTACATAAACTTGCATGCTAAACAACGATGTCACCCTGCATGAAAACTAAAACTATCAGGATAGCCACAAAATCAAAACCTAAAAACAAAATTAAAATCAATCAAGATAAAATTCACCGCCACAACATTCAAAATATAAGACAACTCAAAATTTAATCACAAACATCACAAAACCACAACTATAACTAAATTAATAAGTCTCTATCGGATGATCGGGAATCCCTCAGAGGAGGTAACCTACGGTTGCTAATGGGGCTGCCCATGGTCTAAATGAAATTATGAAACTCATTAAGTTGAGTTTAGTAAGTTTATTTGGACTAAGATAATCAAATATAAAATAGTGGTGCTAGAATGAGGGAACTGTAGGATCTTCACCGGTGTCTCTCTAATCAACTTTAACATGCCCCCATAAAATTTAAAGAACTTCAACCATAG
>NW_018164868.1:0-19085 GCF_001263595.1 Phalaenopsis equestris | reverse complement strand
CATAAAATTTAAAGAACTTTAACCATAGGGCCACCTGATTTGACATGATAACTTGACACCCTAGAAAACTTAAACTCGTCACGGTAAGGAGCTTGGAGCTAGCATGGTGGGCAGCACGACCATCTTCAACAGCAAAACCTGTCATCCCCAGCCAAACCATTCCTTGCTTAGAATTAAACAACAAGTCCATATGACTTCGAGGTATTTTGCTTATGTAACGTAAATCCTCACATTATCTTTAGGCCTTTTTACAACTCTACTATACCAAATAAGCCCTAACTCGTCTTAGGATTCCGAGGTTGTCGTCTGTCACGGCTTAAATTCTCATACATATCTTCTACGCTATTTATGTGATTATTTCACACGAATGTAAGCCCTAATTAAATAAAATTGGTAGGATAAAATACTTAATAAATTTATCCTCAAAACTGAAGTCAAACAATAGGATAGCTTGGAAAGTCACCAAGGTTCTCCTCTAGATCTATGATATCCCTTACTTCCTCCTTTGGATTCAAAAAACAAAAATGCTTCCAAATTTGAGCTAATCTCATTTCACAACTCTTCGTCTGATCACGTTGATAAGTTCTATCCTTTTGAAATCCTTAAAGATAATATTTCTTGATTTTTATTGAGAGTTTTCTTAGGTGACTTCGGTCATTTATGATGTAATTGACTATAAGGGCTTGCCCTTATAGGAAGCTTTTTCCGAACCCAACTTAATATAAACCCTATTTAATTCTTCATATTTTCATATTAAATAGGAGAAATTGTCGACAAATAAAACAGTTTCGCAGACCAAGCAAATGTCATATATTTCTTAGTTTATTTGATCGAGTCTCATCCTCAAGTCTTGTATTTATCTTTTCGGATAGATATAAAGTTTGAGATATAACGCTCTTTCCTTTAAACTATGAAAAATATGGGGTCAGTTTGATTTCATATTTTTCTAAACTATATATATACGTAAATTAAAACGTCCTTCCGAAGCAGGTGACGAGATTTCGATTCCGGTGACCGACAGCTTCTTACGGGCAACTCAACCAAAAATAGTGCTGACATACATCTAGATGACATTGTAGGGAATATGATTAGGTCCGACCTAGTGTTTTGCGCCTCTCAATAATAAAGCTCCTACTTATCATCAAAATATTGATGCATGTAGTCGTATTTTTGTTGGTGTTGCATGACATAATGGTGAGATATATCATACAGATCATGCAGATCCTAACCTTGGGCTCTGATATTAGTGGTCAGATAGTCAATCTTTCAGGTGAGTGTAGTGATCGATCGAGCCGGTCTTGATGGGAATGCCTTATATCTCAATGAACTCTCTCCCCTCAAACTTTCCCCTCTCTATTCTGAGAAAGTGTCCACACCATGCTATACCACATTGGTTAATAATTCAAATCTTTTACAATGCATTAGCTGGATCTCTTAGATCTATTATCTATGTCACTACTAGTGGTTCATTGATGTCAAAACCATTTCATGACGCTTATGCTTTAATTGAAAAGATGACTACAAATAATTTTTAATGGCCTTATGAAAGTGAAATCCTAAGAAGGTGGCCAATATTCATGAATCTGATACTTTTGCAATGCCAGCAAATCAAGTTGCTACAATTTCAAGGATGTTAGACTAATTTGGAATGAATTTTTCTCAACCAATTCTAACGATTGAAGAGTATTCATTAGGTCAAATGATAGATTCTCAAGCATCATTAGAAACTTTGAATGTCATAAATAATAAGCCAAATAACACATATTCAAACTATTGTAACCCATGTTGGAAGAACCATCCTAAATTTAACTGGAATAATATTTCAGGTGATAAAGATCAGCATTGGGGGAACAACTAAGTAAACTCATTGGGAAACTAGAACAAACAAGGTAATAATAATTATGAACCTACGTATCATCCAGGTTTTAACAGTAATTCGTAATTCAAGGAGAAAGGTTGTTTATAGAAGAAGTGGTGTTATAAATGAAAAATTAGTTGTAAAGTCAAGGAGCTACAATTAGAAATATTGAGAATCAATTAGGAAAAATAATCAATTCATTAAGTAAGAGATCCCAAGGAACACTTCTTAGTAATACAAAAGTAAATCAAAAAGACCAAAATAAAGAGCAAGTAAAAGCCATTCAATTGAGAAGCGGAAGAGAGTTGGAAGGTAAAGTTCAAAAAGAGATTGAAGAAGAGAGAAAAGAAATTGAAGAGCCTGAAGAAGACACTCCGAAAGGTTTAGAGAGACCTATCTCTCTCTCTACTTAAAATTGACTTGGAAGATTCACCACCTTCTTTTTCCTCTGAGACTTAGTCAATAAAAGTTAGATAAATAATTTCCAAAATTTCTAGAAATCTTTAAGAAACTTACAATTAATATTCCATTTGTTGAAGCCTTAGAATAAATGCCAAGCTATGTGAAGTTTATGAAGTATATTCTTAACAAAAAAAGGAAGTTTGAAGATGATGAGACTGTTGCACTTAGTGAGAAGTTTAGTGCTATAATTCAGAAAAAGCTTCCTGAAAAGCTTAAAGATCCTGTTAGCTTCACAATTCCATGTGCAACAGGAGACATATTTAATGAGAAAACTTTATATGATTTAGGTGCAAGCATCAACCTTATGCCATTATAAATATTTAAGAGATTGAGATTAGGAGAAATATCCCCAACTACTGTAACTTTGCAGTTAGCAGATCGTTCAATAACATATCTTAAAAGAGTTATAAAAGAAGTTGTAGTGAAATTTGACCGATTTATCTCTCCTGTTGATTTCATTATGCTAGATATGGAGGAAGATAAAGAGATACCTATCATTTTGGGGAGATGTTTCCTAGCTACAGGAAGAACAATGATAGATGTAAAGAAAGGGGAATTAACTATGCATGTCACTTATCAAACAATTACTTTTAATATTTCTAAATCAATGAAGTATCGTGCAAAAGGTAAAGGTGATGAATGTTACAGAATGGACGTAATATGATATCTGAGTGAATGCTATTTCAAAATAACTTATGAAGAGAAATCTGAAGTAAAAGAGTTGGAATACGAGCAAGAAGAGGAATGAAAGTAATTTGAAGATTTTTATAATGAAGATTTAAATTAAGTTCAAGAAAGTTTTGAAATTTTGGAAACGACAGAAAAAGATAAATATTTTTGTCCATCAATTGAAAAACCTTCTCAACTTGAGTTAAAGTTACTTCTTGAACATTTAAAATATGCGTTTTTAGGTGATTCCTCAATATTACCGATTATAGTTTCTTCCAATTTAACATTCTTCCAATTTAACAATAGAATAAGAAGAAAGTTTAATAAAAACTTTGAAGAATTATAAGAAAGCCTTTGGATAGATAATTGCTGATATTCAAGAAATCAATCCTTCAATTTATTTATATGAAAGAGAACTGCAAACCCAGAGCTGATCCTCAAATGAGATTGAATCCTGTTTTAAAGGAAGTTATTAAGAAAGAGATTTTAAAGTGGTTAGAAGTTGGAATTATCTACCCTATTTCATATAGTGCATGGGTTAGTCCAATTCACTGTGTTCCTTAGAAAGGAGAAGTGACTTGGACTTTGAATCAACATAATGAGTTAATACCAATAAGACAAGTCACAGGATGGTGAATATGTATTTAATATAGAAAATTAAATCTCGCCACTAGGAAAGATCATTATTCACTACACTTTCTAGATCAAATATTGGATAAACTAGCTGGACATAAATACTTTTGTATTTTGGATGGATATACTAGTTACCACCAAATACAATTAGCTTTTGAGGATCAAGCGAAAATAACTTTTACCAGTCCTTATGGTAAATTTTCTTTTAGAAGAATGTCCCCTTTGGTTTATGTAATGCTTGCTACATTTCAAAGATGTATGATGGCTATTTTTGGTAATTTATCTATTTTCTGTTAATTAATTGAAAAAGGAATTGAAGTTTTTATGGATGATTTTTTAGTGTTGGAACTTCATTTGAATTATGTTTAGAACATTTATCAAGAGTTCTTTAGTGCTGTGAAGAAAAGAATTTAGTCCTTAACTGAGAAAAATGTCAATTTATTGTAGCACGAGGAATTGTTTTAGGTCATCACATATCAGAAAATGGTATGGAAGTGGATCCTGTAAAAATTCAAGTGATCGTTAATTTACGTTAACCAACAAATGTGAGGGAAATTAGGAGTTTTTTAGGACATGCTGGATTCTACAGGCAATATATTAAAGACTTTTCAAAAATTGCCAAGCCTCTATGTCATTTACTTAAAAAAGATGTAATTTTTAATTTTAATAAGGAGTGCCTAAAAGCTTTTGAGCTATTAAAAGAAAAATTGGTCACTGCACCAATTATTATTTCACCAGATTGGGAGAAACCTTATGAATTAATGTGTGGTGCAAGTGATTATGCTATTGAAGCTATTTTAAGACAAAAGCATGATAAGATTTTCAAAGTTATTTACTATGCTAGTAGAACTCTTAATGAAACTCAAATTAATTATACTGCAACTAAGAAAGAGTTATTAGCAATAGTATATACTTTTGATAAATTCAGATCATATGAAAATAGAACAAAATGTGTTGTACATACTGATCATTTTGTTCTTAAATATTTATTGAAAAAGAAGGATGCAAAACCAAGACTGATATGATGAATTCTTCTTATGCAATAATTTGACTTTGAAATAGTAGATAAAAATGGAGCTGAGAATCAAATTGCTGATCATCTATCCAGGATTGAATTAGAAAAATTACTTTATTTTGAAAAAGAAATTAATGAACATTTTCCAGATGTAGAAATTTTCATTATTAATGAGTGGCATGTTCCATGTGATGTTGGCATTGTGAAATTTATTGTTAGTGATATTATACCATATGGTCTGACATACCAAGAGAAGAGGAAATTTTTTATCTAAAGCTAAGAATTTTTTTTAGGATGACCCATTTTTATATAAAGAAGGAAAGGATCTTATTATTCAAGGATGTGTGCCTTTAGAAGAAACTTTTGGAAGAGACTATGAAATTATCAAAAAATATCATAATTCTAATTTTGGGGGACATTTTGGTGTTGATAAAATAATATACAATATACAAAATTTTACAATTTAAATTTTATTGGCCCACAATCTTTAGACATGTTAATGCTTATATCAAAACATGTGATTGATGTCAATGAGTAGGAAATATTTTTAGGAGAAATGAGATGCCCCTCAATTATGTATTGGAAGTTCAGATATTTAATATTTGGGTATTAGATTTCATGGGACCATTTATACAATCTTTCAAAAATTTATATATATTGATAGCAGTAGACTATGTATCCACATGGATGGAAGCTATTGTTTTATCTAGATGTGATGCTCAAAGTGTTGCAAAGTTTTTAAAGGTATCCACATGGATGGAAGCTATTGTTTTATCTGGATGTGATGCTCAAAGTGTTGCAAAGTTTTTAAAAGTGAATATATTGTGTAGATTTGAGATGTCGAGAGTGATCATAACTTACGCGGGAAGTCATTTTAGAAATGCAATGTTGGAGAAATCATTAAAGATATATCATATCAACCATCAAATAAGTGATTTGGATGAATTATCCAATTATGAAATTAAAATAATATTGGAAAAATTGGTGAATCCAACAAAAATGGATTGGTCAGTCAAACTTGATTATGCTTTGTGGGCTTACAGGACTGCATATAGAACTCCTATAGGAATGTCCCCATAAAGTCTAATATTTGAGAAAGGTTATCTTTTACTAGTTGAACTTGATCATAAAACATATTGGGCTATTCACATTTGAGAAAGGTTATCTTTTACCAGTTGAACTTGATCATAAAACATATTGGGCTATTCAGAAATTTAGTTACAATTTAAAGGATGCTGGTGAGAAAAAACTATTACAATTAAATGAACTTGAAGAGATAAGGAATGAATCTTATGAGAGTGCTAAGATTTATAAAGAAAAGATAAAGATGTGGTATAATCGGATGATTCTTACTAAAAACTTTGAGCTAGGGCAACAAGTTTTGCTATATAATGCAAGATTAAGATTATTTCTAAGAAAACTTAAGTACAGGAGGTGGCCCATTTGTTGTGATAAAATTTTATCCCTATGGACCCGTGGATATCAAAGTTCCTAAAATTAAGAAAATATTCAAAGTGAATGGTCACAAGCTGAAACCTTATTTTATAGGGGATCAACTGAAAAGAAATGATCTTATGTTGTTGGGTCAACCAGAATAAGCACCGTTTACGTCGGGCTGACGACGTTAAATCAAGCGCTTTGTGGGAGGCAACCCATAGTTATCAGTGTGATTTTATTTTGAATTTTTTATTGTGTTTTATTGAGAAAAATGAGGTAGTATTTTGAGGATATGATGATTTAGTGATGATTCTAAGACCTTAATAGATGACTTAGACATGTTAGAATGTGTATTTGGATGTTAAGCAGACATGTGCTAAATTAAGCATGGGCTTAAGAGCCAACATTCTGTGCTTAAGCACTACAGTTAACTAAATATGTTAAATTACATTTCTAGAAGATTTAAACATGGTTTAGTGGGTTTAAACGTGGGTTAGTGGTTTGAGAATGTGTGTAGTAGATTTCGGCTTGGTCTAAATCCTATAAATAGTAGGGAATGAAAAGGATTATGAAGAGGATTATCACCCCACTTCAATTTTCACCCTAAAGTCTAAGTGAAGAGTGAGAGAACTTGGAAAAATGTCTCCTTGGGAGATTGATATGAAGAAGAAGGAAGGGGCCATGAAGAAAAAGTTCGTTAGTCAAAGTGCGCAAGAGTTATACAATGGTTTCATAGCAGTTGGTGTAGAAACGTTAGAATAGAAGGAATAACGCAGAAGATTACATAGATTGAGGCTGACGTGACTTCAATTGAAGTGAAGGTGAATTAGAATAAAGCACATTTGGAGCCTATTGGATGGCAACTTAAGATGCAATATAGCCGTACAAATTTTATAAAAGAAGCGGACAAGGCTATGTATTTGAAAAAAAATGGATTGAAGAAGACTCAACCAGAGTTCTTCACCACCGTCCATTCTATCGGCTTTATATTCCAAATGCCCTAGGAGAAACAAGTGAAAGGCTAGGATTTGTTCCACCGGAAGGAGAGTGGAATTAAATTCTAGAAGTCTAGTTGATTGTTTGATGTTTGTGTATGATTGTTTTACATGTCTTGATGTTATTGTTAAGTTTTCTTTAGTTGTTTTAATGTTAAGTTTGTTTAGTACTTGAAAAAAATTGTTTAGGAGTTATATCATCCAAGGCTCTTTGGATTGAGAATTTATGTGTCACAAGTTTTTGTATTTATTTTTGAATTAATATAACTATTTTTTTGTGTGTAAAATCCTTTGTTTAATTAAATTTGTGAAAATTGGTGAATTTTGAGAAAGAGGAGAATTTAAGGGGAAGAAAATAGTTATTAAGATTTATAAGACCATTTAGGCGTGGTTGACAGGCTAAATGTGCATTTCACTTATAAAGTTCACTTAAAATAAAAAATATCAAATTTCGTGCACTGGCGCCTGAGTACCAAGACTCGTGCTTAAGCACAACACTACCTGAGAGGTAGGCGCCTAAGAGCTAAACCAGTTGCGCTTAAGCACTGGTTCACTTAACCGGTTTGTGAAAGGTTAAAAGTGAAAATTTGAGTAAAAAATCGTCATTTTTGTCCCCCACGTCATCTTCTTCCTTTTGAATTCATGATTTTAGACCTAGGGCTCCTTCTAAAGTAAAGATTTCATTAGGGAATCACGCCAAATGGGCAAGGTTTCAACTTCTTAAGGTAAGGGCTTCACTTTTATATAAAATTTTTTTATTTTCAGCATGTATTTTCAACACATTGGAGATTTCACCGAAATTCACTATTCATTGTGAAAATTTGAGAAAAATTTATGAAAAATACATGGAATTAATAGTTTAAGCTTTTAGAAGTTGAGTTTAGTGATTTAGACTTCAATTTAGGATCTATTGTGAATTTTATGTGTTTTTTAGAAATGACTCCAAGAATGAAGAGGAGCAAAGGGAAGTCTCACTTTGATTCTAGTAAGTTCGTGATTCTAGTAAGTTCGTTAGTAGTAAGTTCGTTAGCGCTGCAATCAAGAAAATTAATTCCTGAGCGGTGTCTTAAGAATCCGGGTGGAGCAGTAAATGATTTAATAGTTTGCCAATAGTGGGAACAATTCTTTTGTTTTTCTGTTGTAGCTATAATTTATGTGGTTTGGGAGTATGCTATTCTCCCTGAAGTTGAGGAAGATCAAGTTATGGTTCGAGGAAAATCAGTACCTTTTTCCCCTTAGGTAATTAATTTGTTTTACCAGCTGCCCTCTAGTGTATTATGTTTTTATTCAAATTATAATCCGACTGAGGAGGAGTTAGATGAGACCATATCTTCACTGACTACAGGAAGAGGAATATAGAACATAAAAAATGAAAAGAGAGTCAACTTCCTTGCGTCAAAGCTAGATGCCACATCGAAAGTTTGACACTATTTTATTTCAGCTCGTCTACTACCCACCAATCACCTCAGTGAAGTTACCAAAGATAGAGCCACTTTGAACTACTATATTCAGTAGTTCAAGCTGATTGATATTAGATCCTTGATCTATCAGACGATAATCAGTTCTGCTACAGCTGCCACTACTGCAGGTTTGGGATTCACATCCTTAATCATTTCCTTATTTGTGCAAGCTGGTGTTAGATTTGATAGTTGGGAGGAGATTCTACAGCCTTTAAAGACTATCACGAGTGTTAATTTGAAATTTTATTCACAAAATTTGATATTTGGCTGGAGAGGAGGATTTTCTAGAAGTTCAGGTGCTTCTACTTCTCATGCTTCTACTTCATGTGCATTCGCATCACAAGGTCAGCTTCTAATTCTGATTTACAGACATAATTATTGCAAAGGATGTTAGATAACGTCAATTATACTGATAAGGTGTTAAATTTGGAGAACTTTGAAGATCATATGGATGGTTATAAAAGGAGACATAGTGACTATGTAGAAAAATTTCACTCATCTTTGGAAACCCTTATCAGGGGTGACCAAAGTGTAGTTTTTCATTCATATCCACAATACCCTTCATATGAACCCTTCATATGAACCTACTACTAATTTTTGGAATAGTAATGATGATGAGGAGGACGAGGAGTAGTTTGAAAAGTTTAAATTTTAATAGTGAATTTTATGTGGTGTTGTTATATTGTACTGCTACTTTGTTTTATGTTGTATTGGTTTAGACTGCTACTATTGTTTGCATTTTGTTAGATATTGTTGTGATTTAATTATGTTGTTGTGAGTTGTTATGTTTTGTTATGCGGTAATAATTGTGTTAACTGTGTTGTTTAGTGTATTTTGTTAGTTTCTGTAGAACTTAATCCTGAATATTATGAAGGTTTAGAATATCACTAACTTTCACTAAAAACTTCATGTTTAAATTTTCAATTTACTACCATGTATTTTATTTTTGTTGATGTTATGAATTTATGTTAGTGTGTGTTTGATTGCTTTTTTGTTATCCTCCACTGCATAGAGGTCTAATGAATCTCAATATGTTAAAGATAAGTTAAAATTTGATCAATTAATTTTACTCCTATTTATAATTTTCATTAGAGTGTAAAAATTCCCGTAACAATGTACTTTTAGTTTTTATTTCTGCCTATATATATATGATACACTTGTATATTTAGAGTGTAAAAATTCCTGTAACAATGTATTTTTAGTTTTTATTTCTGCCTATATATATATGATACTAAATTGTTTTATCATATTAAAAATTTGAGATTGAGGCAATGAAAAATAATTTCTAAAACTTGAATTTTATTTATTCTCAAATGTGCTACAAATAATTTTGATTCTGATTTGAAAAAAAAATGATTATGTATATGAAGTTATATTAGGGAAGTAAAATTTTGAATATAAGAATGAGTAAGAAAATTTAGTTATAATGAAGAAAAACTTAAAGTTAAAAATTTTTAGTGTAAAAATGATAAATATTTTGTAACTATCTTTAGTAGGAGAAGTTGTATTTTTAAAAATGCAGAAGAATTAGACTTTTATTTTTAATACTTAAATTTTTTTTATTAAAAATAATTTTCAAAACTATTATTATATTTTTAAGTAAATGATATATATCAAAGTTTTGCTTTAGGAAAGGAGGAGTGGAATTCAAAATCATTAAAGACCTATTCAGATGTAATAATTCTCAACTGAAAAGAAAAAAATGAAAAATAATGAAAAATAAAGAAAAAAAGAGAAAAAGACAAAGATAAAAAAAAGAAAAAGAAAAGAAAAGTAAAGTTGAAATAGGGATGAGAAGCTTGAGGATTAGTGTCTAATCAAAAATTTGTTCAACATCTGATTTTTTGAAAGTATAAGACTTGAGAAACGCTTAAGCATAAGGATATAATATAGTAAGTATAATTATTCTTAATAAAAATTTTTAATTGGAGGAAATAGAATGCTTAAACTCTATATTTGGAGAATTTACAAGTATTTCTGAACTAGATTGGAACTCATGTTTTAAGACTTCTTTACATAAAAAATTTCTAAACTCTAAGTTGGTCTCATGTATTAATTTTTTCTAAATTGGATTACTATATTTCTAGATCAAAATTTTAGAATATCCTAAGGAAACTCGTTTACATAATCTACTTATTTTGGCTTTTCAAAGATTGGAGTGTCACTTAAGGAAAAGTAACATTTTAGATTTGGGGGATTTTGATACACCAAAAATATATAGCATTTATTTACACATTTTTATCCTTATTTTTTAGGATATTACGCTTTAATGGAATGTATTTATTTATTTTTTATTTTAGGTACAATCAAATTGATGAAAAATGATGAAAGGAGTGAAAAATGATCAAATTTGGAGCAAAAATGAAGAATGTGTGCAAATGAACTGTGGCGCTTACGAGCTCAGAACTGGCGCTTACACGTCAGGGAAACTGAGAGGGCCACGCCTAAGGGCCACATACCTTGCGCTTAAGCGCCAGAGGTAGTTACTTGATGATTCAATGAATTTGGATGAATTTTTAAAGGGGTGTTTGAAGCAACTCTTGGTGAAAACATGGGATTCTCGGTGAAAATGTAGGATATGGTTAATAGATACGAAAATGCATTGAAATGGCTTATGAAAGGAGGCAACTCTTGAAAGATTCATTGAATGTGAAAACATTTTAAAGAGACACCAAAAAACCTTTTGGAAAATTATAAAAGAGGACTTGGATTGAATTGATAATGCCCCCTAGCCTCCCTCTAGATGCCACCGCCGCCGCCTCTCTCTCATAATTTAGTTAGAATACTGTTAGAGAGAAGAAAGAGAGAACTTGTAGTGTGTGAGTAGAGAGCATTGTAATAGAAAAGTAGAGAAGATATTCAAAGGAACTTTAAGAGTTTGGTGGAGAGGAATTTCTCTCTTTATGAAAACATTTGGTTTTAATTTAGACTTCTTGTCTGTTTACATGATTTCTACTTTTAAACTTAAGCGAGGTTGTGTTTTTTCCTTAAATTTTGAGTAGTTTTATTAATCTTTAATGATGACAAAAGTTGTGATGATTTTGAATCTTGTACTTCATTTACCTCTTGATTTTGCCAATTAACTCTCTTTATGAAAATATTTGGTTTTAATTTAGACTTCTTGTATGTTTACATGATTTCTACTTTTAAACTTAAGCGAGGTTGTGTTTTTTCCTTAAATTCTGAGTAGTTTTATTAATCTTTAATGATGACAAAAGTTGTGATGATTCTAAACCTTGTACTTCATTTACCTCTTGATTTTGCCAATTAAGATGTTAATATCTTTTGTGAGAACATGTAAAATCTGAGATGGTATTGTCTCATTCAACTAATAGTGAGAATCACATGAGATTGTATGGATGAGAATGTAATTCATATAATTGAGTGAAAATAAATAGGGAAATACTTTTTTAAGGGTTTAGAGTTAGAGAACATTAGAGTGACAAATTAAAGTCCCCAATTCAATTTATTTTTTTAGGTTTGATACGAGATGTTAGCCCCCATATGGATAAAAAAGAGGGAACTCTAGAGTGAGAGCTAATATCTTCCCTACCTAGCCCGTCTTCAAGACTATTCAAACTTTAAATTAGTCAATGTTCTTTATAGCATCCTTACTAAAGGTAAAAAATAATATTGCTCATATTTGGCACAATACAATTTGAATAATTCTACAACAAAATTCCTATACTTCTTACTAATTCATGATAAGAAAAAAAATATTTTATTTATATTGCCTTTATCTTATAAATATCTTGTTAAATTTAGTTAGTTTTTTACTTTATTTTTAATTATAAAAAATTACCAAAAAATTCAAACTTTTGATTCCTATTATTACATTTATAGTTTGAGTAAGAATATTTTGCAAACTAGAATTTATTATCTAATTTCTTTTAACTTAAAAAGATTGTTTTTCTCCCTGTGGGTTTTTGTGGGTTTGATATTCGGGACTTAATCAAAAATTTTTTATTACTTGTTAATGATATGTATACTTGTGTAGTATCTCATATTTAATTTTTATTAGTTGATAATGATATGTATACTTGTGTAGTATCTCGTATTTAAATATAATAATTGCACTCTTATTTGCTTTGAAATCAAGTTTTTGGCGTCGTTGTAAAGTAAGAAATATAAGGAAAGAAAATTAAGAATATAACCACATAATTCATATTACAATCATAAAAGATCGGGATCAGTTAGCAAAAAAGCTACATACATGCAATGTGGTGAGTCATGCTCAGTGGGATAAGGATTAAACAACACCTATAAAACTGTGGTATAGTCCCTTCCTATTAGACATGGCTCCCTGCAAGAAAATTGGCCATAATATAGTAGTGTGCATCTCTCAAACATAAAAAACAGACGAAGCTACACAAAGTATGTCTGGCTAGGGTGCAAACCAAGGAACGATAGTCAGACATATGAAAAACCTAGCTACACCCTAAACCTAGTCAAGCAATCATTTAGAAACAAGGTGGCCTAGTCACTGACATCTAAATGTTTGTGCAAAAAGTGTATGTATGTTTAGATGTGACCCCCGACTCTGACCCCATTTTAAGGATCCAAGAATTCAAAGATGTTTGACCAAGTGTAGTTTTTTGTATGCACAAAAGCCTTACAAGTTTGCTATAATCTATAGAGGCAATATTTTCAAAATAGATTTTTAAATTTGATGCATATAGGTAAAGTAGGCCATAAGAAAATAAAAGCCTAAGTGCCATCTATTAGACCCTTTGTAACCTTAACACAACATTGGCATGCTAATCATAATGTGATAACTAACATTGCTTGCTGAGACATCCTCGCGATCAATGCTTGTTAACACATTACAACCAAGAATGGGTCACTCAACTAACAAGTATAATTTGTCATCGAGACAATCGGGGAATACAAATGCAAAGTGATTAGGTGCATTATGATAACTCCATGAAGACAGAAGCTATCTCCAGATAACAAAAATTTCATCACAAGTATACGGTGGTATATAATAATAATGAATACTCCAACAGTGCAAAGATGCAAATGTGAGACACATCATACAAGTCATGTTGTGCTCATCTACCTAGCGTTTAGGATGCCACACGGGGAGTACACTTGTCTCAATAGCAACCAAGCACACAAACAGACAACAGACACACACAATTTGTAATGCACCCTGTGGGTAGGCAAAAACACGCCACATGCAAAAAAACATGCCCATGATAATGCTGGACGCTAACCTGGATGATGGCTAGTCTGACTCATGCACCAAACGTATTCAAAGGCTAAGAAGCGTGACCCAAGAAAGGTGAGAGTCATGTACTCAGGTGAAAATGCATGTGCACTAGGTAGGTTTAGAGGCTATGAAGTGTAACATGTGCCAAGTGACATGATATAAAATGTACATGTGTACAGACAACGTGCACTAGATAGGTTCAGGAGCTAAGGAGCACGACCTTTGTTAAGTGACACACTGCGACATACCTACAACGTTCCTATGTTGTGCCATGAGAAGTAAAGTAGTGTGATTCTCTTTATGGAGAATTGCACACCGGGTATCCTGGAAATGCTAGACACCCCCTCACATGATAGGTGAGTATTTGAAATGAGTGTGTGAGAACACAAGCTCATGTGAAAACCTCAAGCATGTAAGACATAAACATACATGTGCCATGTAGGGAAAACATGCAAGGGTGAAAAATGCAATTGCAAACACACATAATGAGGTGCATAATGACAAGAAGATGTCAATAAGCAAATGCATGGAGTAATGTGTTCAAGTGAGGCATAAATACTTGCTATGAGTATATGAGGACTGGTGCGGCAGTTTTGTGGTGTGTTGTAAATATCTTTCAATACTAAAATACACACACGACAGCACGAGTAATAAATATGCAGTTAAATCCCAATAAAAATAAATTCAGTATAAATAGTTTTATCTTTTAAAATCTTTAAACTGCCAAACCGTAATAATACACAGATATACGTATTGTTCAAGTAAGAAAAGGCTCTAATGGAGTCCTAAATATCGATCTCACAGGGAGTTAGAAATTCTAATGGTTATAATGTCAAACACAATATTCAAATTATAAAACATAAATATGCAAAACAAATCTAAAGTAAATTTAATGTGATTTAAATAAAATGCAGTTAAAAGAACTAAGTTAACTAAATTAATTACTAAACTTCAAAAGTAAACTTATAAGACTAAACAAAGTTTTGTAGTGAAGAGTTCAAATTTAAGAAAGCATTCTTCCCCTTTACAATGAGTTTATGGATTGTGAAGTAATTAAAATCATTTAAAATACATATAAAATTATATTGTACCAAATAGGAGCAATTCTATTCATTACCCTCTAAGAGTGCATAAAGAGCATTGACTAATCCAGAGTTTGGTCCCTAAATCTATGGTTAGGCTGAGAGGATACTGGCTGCTACTCTAGAGCCCTCACTTCTCTCTCACCTGAGAGCCAATCAACTGGAAAAAAATAGGGATTTTAATTTGTCATCTTAAAATCTCCAATTCTACTCCCATCAAAGTATATTTTCCTATTTATTTGCACTCAACCCCATGGATTACATTCTCACCCATGAAATTGAATAAGACACTTATATTGTTGTAGAAAGCATAGCCCTTTTGGATCTTCTGATTTACAATAAATTTTAACCTTTCAATTGGCCAGATTGAAATGTAAATGAAGATCGGAGTTCAAATCATCACAATTTATTGACATTTAAAACCTTACAAAACAAAACTAATTCTTCACAAAACCATTATCTCATTATAGGGAGAAGGATAAAGAAGACTACTCAGAATTCATAAGAAGGATTTGACAAAGCACGAATTTCAGATATAAAAATAAGTTTACAAAAAAAGAAAGAAAAGAACACTACTTATCTCACACTCCTTCCGAAGAAAATACCTAGAATTTCCCTTTAAGCTCTTTCTCTCTTTACAATCACACTCAATTCTCTCTTAGAAGTGCAATGAAGAAGAAATATCTCCTTCCCTCTCCTCTTTCAATCCCAGAAGAAAATCCTTTCTTCTCTAAGACTTCTCTCTAATGCTAAAACCTTCCTCTCAATCTCACACCCCTTTCTCTTTCAACTCTAAACTCCTCTCTTTTTTAATTAGGGTCAACTTCTTTCAAAAGGAGTTCAAAATTTCCTCCAATTTTGTCCCCAAAAGTCACATCTCTTAACACCAAGAGACAGGTCCCTTCATCTAAGAGACATATGCCTTCATTAAAGAGTCTTTCCAAAGTGTCTAGATGCATTCAACCACTCCATGGGACGTTTGAATTGTTTGGAGCCTTCACAAATCGCTCAAAAATAGTCATGAACCACCTTACTTTATCTTAATTTGTCTCTTATGCTTTTGGCGCCTCTAGGGCCAGCCTAATGAAGTCTAAGCTATTCTCTGGATTCTAGCACCTCTGATGCCAGTTTTTGGCACCTCTAGCTCCAGTTCTCTGGAAAATGGTGTCAGAGGCGCCAAGATCATGAAAATCTCCATTTTGGCTCCAAATTTCCACCTTTTTCCTAATTTTTGCTCCAAATGCCTAAAATTGATATACCTAGAACAAAAACATGAAAATACCTTTCTTTGAATTGCAATATCACCAAAATAAGCATAAAATGTATACATAAAAAAGTATATTATTTTGGTGTATCAAAATCCCCCAAACTTAAATGTTACGTATTCTCAGGTGACTCTTGTACTACATAAAAATATGACTTATGGAAAATATTAACTTTTAAACTTCTATAATTCAATTTAATAAATATAATAGTATAATTAAGAATATTTTTTAACAACTTAGGTTAAAACTACAAGTATAAGAACACCTTGTAATCATATCTAAGATTTCTGAATCTCCATTCATTTCAAGAAAGATTATAATTTGTCAAATCAAAGATACTTAGAATATCCATATAGCTTTATTAGTAACGATGTTAATACTCAGATACAAGTTTAGAAAATATAATAAAGCCATTTTCCTCAAGTTGATTCAAGTGAAGCCAATTTTTGATTGGGCATCTCCTCAAGCTTCTCCTAACATATTTTTATTTTCTTTTCCTTTTTCTTTTCTTTTTCTTTTCTTTTCTCTAGGATCATTTTCAATCCTTGCTTTCTTTTCTTTTTCATGTGAGGATTACTATATCTTGATAACCTTCAATAATTTTGAGCTGTATTATCCTCTTCTTAAAGTTAAAACTTCTTACCTTCCTTAACTTTATAAATTGATATTAGCTTTGAAGATTTTTCATAAAGTCTCATTTTTTCTTCTTACATTAAACTCTAACATTAAACTCTAAGATTCTTAAAGATTCTTAATACTTCAAAAATACAATTTCCTTTACTTTAAGTAGAGAAACATAGACTTATTCCTTCAAACTGAATATCTTAACTCTAGAATTAACCTTTATTATTAAAAAATTATGCTTAAATTTACCATAATATTTACAAACAAAAATATGGTTATTTAAAGTTAAACTCTCATATCCATGGTCATGTTAAAATAATTTTAAAAGTATAATTAATTGAGGAGAAATAAAATTTAGTTCACTTCTTTTAAAGAAAATTTTCTTCCCCCCAAACTTAAATTTTTAAATTATAAGTAAAACATTTTGTACAAACAAATTTGCTGGTGAAAGAAAATAGTAAATGCATAGAAATAGAACTAACCTGTAGAGGGTTCTGAATGTGAAACTTGGCTTTGATATTTTGTAGGTGCTAACTTATAAAGTACAAGCTTTAAAGCATTAACTGACATAACATATCAAAGGATTTGCTAAGAAAAAAATAAATTAAAGACATAGATAATTAAATAAAGCAACTAAACATGCTAAAAAATAAAAATCTATAATTTACAGCTACATATACAAACAAGTTCAATAGGTCCACAAACTAAACACATTAATTGTTCTAACGCATACCATCAATAATAAAACAAAACAAATAACAACACACAAAATCAAACAAAACCCAAATAAACTTTACTCATCATCATCCTCCTCTTCCTCATCATCATCTTCTTCTTCTTCTTCTTCTTGCACATAAGGAGTGAAACTGGGGCATGTAGGAAACTCTACAGTATAATCACCCCTAAAAAATCTAACCATTGCTTCTTCATATGCAATGCCTTGTTGGATTCTTCTCTGCTTATTCGTCATTATAAGCATTTCTGGCTTCCAAACCACTTATTCTATTCTGCATTGCTATGAGATCTGATTGTTGAATCATTAACTATTCCACAATATTTTCAAGTGAAAAAAAACTAGAAGTAGATGGTCCTACAACTGATGTTGAGGAACTATCACTACCTCCACTTCTGATCTAGTAAATGATTCAAACTTATGAACTGTGGGTTTTCCAATTGGCTTAAGTGGTTGCAACATTTCTTCATTCCAATGAAAGTCTACTCCTGATTATTTACATAAAGTGACCAGGGCAGCATAACCCAAACCATTAGTTGTCCCACTTCTAGCTATACTCTGAGCATTATGCACAATAAGAGCACCAATTTCAACTACTTTCATTTGTTGAATGCAAAAATTCAGCACTGCTCTTTCCTTGGTTACTTCACTCAGGTGATTAGTTGGAAGTAATTTTGTAGAGATGAAGTAATGTCATGCTTTAGATTGAACATTCAACATGAAGTGGAGATAGTGACTTTGTGATTATTTTTAATCTTCCATTCTCCTCTTCCATCAGTGAGATAGGCAATTACTTCATTAAGTGATGAATTGGTCATCACAAATGCAACATACTCATAATGAAATTTGTTTCCCAGCCATAAAGTGCATTGATTCTTCTTCGAGTAAATTCAACATGCTTACCTTTAACATAAATGTGGTTGTCCATATTCATCCACAAATTGGCATAAAACTCTCAAATCACTGGAATAATGGCTACTGCAGTGAAGTAGTTGAAAGTTTCCCACTTCCGAACAATAATCAACCTTTCAATCTCTCCTCCTAAAGTCCTGAATCAACTTCCCCGAGCCCATTTGACTATTATAATTATGTTGAGCCTTAAAATTAACAAATCTCCTTGCATCAAAATCTTCTATAGGCTTTCATCTCTTTACTCTTAGAGCCATAGGAATTTACATATAAATTCAAATAAAATTCAAATAAATTTGTAATATCATAATCAAACTCCAAAAATAGGAATATTTGATAAGAAGATTTTCACCATGGGTTCTATTTAAAATTCTTCAAAAACTCTCAATTTCATATTTCCAAAATGTAAGATAAATCCATGGTGAAAATAAAAAGAATTTAAGTTAAAGTGAAGCTCTTACAAAGAGAAGATGAAATCCAAAACTTTTAGGCTTCAAAATCTCCTCAAATCCACCAAATGTCAAGCCCTAGGATGAGTTTTGGCATGGGTTTAGAGGTAGGAGATGATCCACACAGTAAAAATGGTGTTTTACAAGGGTATTTTGAGGTTTTAAGTGAATATGAAATTTTCATATTTCAATTTTCCTTAAAAATCTGTTGTGTACCGCACCACGCCAACCTCTAATTTAACTTAATTAAACATTTATACTCATAATTAAACAATTTTCTAA
>NW_018164867.1:198482-199940 GCF_001263595.1 Phalaenopsis equestris | reverse complement strand
TAGTTTATTTGATCGAGCCTCACCCTCAATTCTTGTGTTCATCCTTTGGGATAAATACAGGATTTGAGGTAAAGCGCTCTTTCATCTAAACTATGAAAATTATGGGGTCAGTTTGACTTCATCTTTTTCAAAACTAAATTTTTTTTTAAACGTCCTTCCGAAGCGGGCAACGGAATTTCAATTCCGATGACCGACAGCTTCTTACGGGCAAACCCTACACCAAAAATAGTGTCGACGGTGCTAAAATGAGAAGTATACGTCATTTGAAATAGGAAGTCCAATGGTGTAATTGGTTTTAAAAGAAGTGATCTCCAGCTCAAGATGTTTCAATTTGAAATGGCTGGGTAGTTATGTGGCTATGATAAAAATTTTGAGTTTGGCATACTTGGTGAAGAAAAATATAAGAAATTCAGTGGTGCAATTGGTTTTATTCAGAGTGGGCCCATATCAAGATACTTTAGGTCAAAGTGTAAGCTAAACCCTAAGAAGAGAAAAGTTTAATGAATTTTGAGTGAGAGTTTATAGTAGTTTTCAATCAATTAAATTAAGTGTTTTAAGCACACATTTAATTTGGTTGAAGTTTAGTTTTGATTTGAGTTCCTTTTGGGTAAATTATTAGGATTGTTCATTTTATTATCAACATTTTTGTTCAAATTATTGTAGGCTTAATGGGTCCTTATACTTAGTCTGATTTAAGCATGGAGAAGTTCATTTGAAATATATCTATGATCTAAATGGCTCGTATAGTCCATTTAAAAAAAATAATGATTTGTTCAAAAAATTTTACATGAGAACATTTTTCATGCATAAGAAAACAAAATATAAATTTTTATGTAAAAAGCGCATCTGATGATCATCAATTTGATTTTGCATGCTATTTATATGTCATTATGAATATCATGCATGTAAATCTAAAATGAAAAGTTTTACATAAAATTTATATTATATACTCATCAAGCTTGTTTACATGATCTTTCCATATGATAGTAAACTTCATACAACTTTCAGACTAAAGTTTCATACCCAACAATGATAAGGGAAAAAAATTATAATTTTGAGATGTTATTAGTTAAAGTTAAATTTTTAGGACAAATTTATGGTTTAGCTGAAGTTGGTTATATTTGGTTATGTTTAATTTTTCTTAATTTTAGTTTTTGTTTAATTAGATTTTAGTTTTAGGTTAAATTAAGGTTTACACAAGTTTTAGCTTATGTGAGGTTCAATTGGATATAAGCCAAGAAAAATGGTTGACCGAAAAGTGAGGTGACCAAAGGAAAATATGTTGAAATTTTCATACCTCTTTTATACTGTGTTTAATGATATCGCACTTTAAAGAAAGGTATTTTTGATGTTTTGTTGCAGGAATGATGAATTAGGGTCAATGGAGCAAAAAGATGCAAAAAGGAGCAAATTTGGAGCAAAAAGGACCAAAATGTGGAGAATTGCACTAGGGCGCCG
>NW_018164867.1:197872-198284 GCF_001263595.1 Phalaenopsis equestris | reverse complement strand
GAGGAGAGACTTTTGGATTCCTGGAGGTTAGAAATGATCCATTAGTGCGTAGAAAGCTTGCTAGAGCGTATAATTGTGAGGAATTCTTCGAGAAATTGAAAGAGTGGAGGGAAAGTGAGAGATTTCTTCCTCCTTGCTACTTCTGAGAGGAATTCCGTGTGATGTAAAGAAAGGAAGAGAATCAGAGGAACTTTGAGGAGTGTTCTTGGGGAGAAATTTAAAGATAAGTTATTTACTTGTTATAGTTTGTATGACTTTGATTTTATATATGAATTTCGAGTTTTGTTGTGCTTTCCCCATGAGTTTTGAGTAGTTTTCTCTCTCTTTCTCCTTGTCTCGAGATTTGTGAAATGGTGATTTGAATTGGTGAAGCCATGAAAATGTTTAAGAAATTGTGATGATCTTTTCACTT
>NW_018164867.1:186117-197766 GCF_001263595.1 Phalaenopsis equestris | reverse complement strand
TGGGTGCAAATAAATAGGGAAATATTATTATCGGGCGTAGAATTGGAGATTTTAGAGTGACAGACTAAAATCCCCAATTCGGTCCTATCGTTTGGGTGTTGATGTGTAGATGTTAGCCCTCAGGTGAGGGGAACGTGGGAGCTCCGAAGTGAGAGCCGATATCCTCCCAGCCTAGCCGCAGAATCAGTAACCAAGCATAGGATTAGTCAATGTTCTTTATGCCTGGACCAAAGGGTAAAGAATATGTATACTCCTATTTGGCACAATATAAATTGAACTAATTCATTTTATCTATTCACTATAATTTCTTAGAAAGGAGAAGGATGCTTTCTTATTTATTGAATATGACAATTAAACGTTATTTTCTATAATTAGTTATTATCCAAATTATCTACTTATTTCAATTGCCTATTAGTGACAGATAAGCAACTTGAACGTCGTTATACTTGAAGTATTACTTTTTATTAATTCTTAGTCCGTAGAATTCTATTTCTCCCTGTGGGATTGATATCTAGGACTCCATTAGAGCCCTATATTACTTGAGCGATACGTATACTTGCGTTGACAAATTCGACTTTAACATTATTGAATATTATATTTGTACATCTTTATTAAATCAAACATATATATATAAAGTCACAGTCAAGTTTTTGGCATCGTTGTTGGAATTTAAATCTTCTAGTAGCGTCATCAAATTCTTGTAATTGTTGATTTACAAAAAGAGGTCGGTCATGAGGTTCCACATGACTATGGAAATCAATTCTATCTAAATGATTCAAATGAAATTAGCAATCAAGAATAATAGTTTTCCTAAGCTACTCCCAGTGCTCATAATAAAATTGGTGTTTGTATTACGGTTAGTCCCATAACCATGCAAAAACCTCAACATTTGTAATTTTCTTGCAAAATTGCACCATCCTAACAACCTTATTCATATTCACTTAGAGTGATGTGGGTTAGCCTAATTGTTCTACTAGCCTACTTTTTTTTGTACTAGATTACAACATATTTTAACTTTCTAAGTGATTAATTTAGGAGTAAATTAAGTTCAAAGGTAAAACAATCAATTCTGAGATCTGATTTATACAATCACATAACAAGGACGATTCTAATTTGCATAAAATCAATTTCAAGGAAGAAAGAAATCTAAGTCATGTGCGTATTGGATGAACAAAACATAAATTTTATTATAAAAGTAACAAAGCTAGAATGATCTCACTGAGGTTATTCACAAAATTACATGATGTTACAATAAAATTTCTAAATTTTCAAATAGAATGCACACTTACACTTTTTTTCTCTCGGGAAGACTCTCACAATATCTAACACTCTCTGAAGTTTCCTCCAACGAAGGATACGATAGGAGTAAGTCTTGCTCCAATCTTTTCTTCTTCCTCTCGTTGTCATCCCAATACTCAAACTTTCTTCTATGATGGAAAAGATAAGCCCTCATTCCTTCAAAATTATGCCTTCTGTAGCTACGGATCAAAGCCACAAATTACCACCAAAACATAATCATCGTAACTCCCCTTAGACAGTTCAATAGTGTTGGGGTTCTTGTTAGGAGTGTCAGAGGCTTGATCGCTCTATTTACAAGCAGCACTAGCAAGAGTGGGTGGCACGACAATGCTAAATAAATACTGGAGAGGATGCTTAGGTGCGCTAGAGCTCTTGCTCATAGGCCAGGTTTGGAGCGTGCTCGCCTAGTAGGTGGCACGTATGTATCTGGTATGGCACCAAGGCACCAGGTTATAGGCTACAGGGTTCTGGTTTTTAGTTTTCAAGGCACCAGGATGGCACATATGCACCCAAAAAAGCACGTACATGCACGCTGCACTGACACGAGCAAGCCCAAGCAGTGCGCCTGTGCCCATTCAGGACCGCACATGCGTGCTAGAAGATGGCATGTACGCACCACACAATGGAAATAGGGCATGTTGGCTTGGTGAACTATCTTCCTTCTATTTCACTCCAATATCTTCTACTGTGTCTTTAAAGCTTTCATAAGTACATGTCTCATGCGGTTTAACAAAAACACATAAAAAAAACATAAATAGGAACAAATAATAAAGAAAAATGCAAGTAAATTTAGACACTTTTATCACATATTTTACACACAATATTTATAAAGATTTGATCAAGTTAACATTTCTCACTCAATCATTCTATCAAATCCTCCCTAAACATACACCCCCCTCCCCATCCCAATTAACTCTATATCATTCATATACATCTTTTTAAATATTCTCCTCAAGCTTCACAGAAAATTTTCCATGATAACACCATATATTTAGGAAGCTATAGCCTACTCATATTTAGATAGTTGTAAAAAATTATAATCTCATGTTGGTGGATTTAAAATAATACTTCTTTTTAATGTATGAGCTTGATTGAAGTTCGTGTTGTTGAAACCTGACAAACTCGTAATCTTTGTATAGGTGCTGACGCCTTATAACATGCCTATCAAAGATGACAAAATCATGAAAAGTCTTATTATAAATCCAATATATTGCAATTGAGATATTGCCCCTAATGAAAGCATAGAGACATTGATCTATTTTGAGACTTATAATTTCTAAAATTTTTAGTATATTTAGTTTCTTGAATGAGTTAATGCCTGAAATCAAACTTAGTACATATTTTTGTATAAGGTTATGTATCTTTTGAAGATGTGGCCTTCTTAAAAATTTAATATATTTATATTTTCTTGAGTTTTAAGCTTTTTGAAATACACTTATTGTTTTCTTTCATTTTTTTCTCTTTTATTTTAAAAGGAGTAACCAGCTTGTCGATCGCCGTATACATCCCTTTCCCGAATAAGTCTTTCTTTCGGGTCATATAAATGACCTAAAGAAGAGAGAAACCGGAAAAGACGGACATACTATAAAGTGACAAATAAGAGAAAACACAAAAAGTGAAAAACCTACGTGCGGTAAACCTCACAAGAATAGGTTAAAAGTGTTCGCTCAAATAAGATCAAGCGAAAGCACCTTAAACTAATATCCACGAAATAATACCTATGTAGACTACGTAGACTACATACGTAGACTACCCATAACCAGAGATTCGCTTAAATAATCCTGATGAATCAACTCGCATTGCTCACCAGAATCAACCCAACAAGCAATGCTTGTTAAGACATCTCGACTGGCATGGGCTCACTCTCCTAACAAGCCTGGCTCGCTGTCTATGCAAACATGCAAATGCAAATGAAGACAGTCATGTGACAGAAGTGATGAGTGTACTGTGGAGTAGTGACTCAGGAAGAGATGGCATGTCGTGGAGGCAGCGACACGAACAAGTGGGTGTACGTAGCAGCAGTGACCCGGAGATGGGCATGTCGTGGCGACAGTGGAGCGAAGAAGGTGTGTCGAGGCTGGGGTGAACAAAAATGATGGGTGTGTTGTGACGACAGCGACCTAAGAAAACTGTGTCGAGGCGGCAGTGACCAGAAGGGATGGACGTGTCGAAGATGCAGGGCTCGAAGAAATGGTGTGTCATAATGGTAGTGACCCAGAGATGGGCATGTCGTGGTGGCAGTGACCCAAAGAAATAGGTGTGTCGTAGCGGCAGTGACCCGGAGGTGGGCTTGTCATGGCGGCGACGACCCCAAGAAATGAGTGTGTCATATCCCAGTGACACAGAGATGGGCGTGTTGTGGAGGTAGCGAACAGAACAAATGGGTGTGTCGTAGCGGCAGTGACAAAAAGAAGTTGTGTCGAGGTGGAAGTGACCTGAGGATATGCAAAAAAGGTAGGTGAACATGCAAATAGACATGCAGATGTACACACAACATGCAATAGCGCAAGTGACTGGTCGACCAGGCTGTGGTGGCCGGTCATAGTGAAGTGAGATGCTCGTCGGGGCCAGGGCATCAAGTCGGAGCAAAGTGAGATGTTCACCAAGCGAGGCGGCCGGTCGAAGCAAAGTGAGATGCTCGCTGGGTCGGGGCGTCTAATCAGAGCAAAGTGAGATGCTCCCCAGGCGAGGTGGCTGGTCGGATCAAAGTGAAACGCTCACCAGGCCAGGGGCTGCCGGAGCAAAGTGATATGCTTATTGGACCGAGGCAGCCAGTTGAAGCGAAGTTATAAGCTCACCAAGCTGGTGTGTCCCGTCATAGTGAAGTGAGATGCTCACCGGGTCAGTGCGTCCAGTCGGAGCAAAGTGAGTTGCTCACCGGGCTGGGGTGACCGGTCGGAGCGAAGTGAAATGTAAACATGTCCAAAGAAAAATGAATGTGATATGCTGCAAACCAATATGCAGATAGCAAAATGGGCTTGTGTGTACAACCTCACATAGGAAACCTAAGACCTAAAGTTTAGACCCTTGGATGTGCGGCATCGCCGCCTCTTGCTCTTATGAGAAAATGTGGGAATTTTCTCCCCGGATCTCCGAGGGGAAAGCTCTCCATGGCATTGCGAAATGGGCTAGCCATAAAATTTTTCCCATTTCGCGAACTCCTTCAGACTTTGCAAAGCAAGCCAGCTACATAGATTATCTTGCTTTGTCAAGTCCAACATCCCATTTTTTCCAAGTAAAGATGGGAAATCCAAAGCAAGAGGAGTGAGGGACTCTGACCCATCATGACTTGTGATATTGCTCACAACAAAGGGGAGACACTCGGTTCTACGGAGGGTATTTTATCATGCATAGGAAGTCATATATTAAAGGCTAGCTCTAGAAAATCAATGATCAATCACATTGGCACGTTATCGCATCGGTGTTACGTCGTTGCATGCACCCCGTGTGGGCGATTCAACCCACATGCCTAGTCTCCACAAATCTTAAGGCTAGCTAGGAGTTAGAAAATCTTACCACCGTGACGGTTGTAGACACGTTCTCTTTATTTGCTTCAAGTTGTCGGTGTCCTGTCCATGCACCAACGTACATCGTAATGAGACACACAAACGAGCAGGAGCTAGTGAGGGCTAGAGATCCACTTTCCGGTGAATCTTGCAACAAAACACAAAGAAAGTAGGAAATAGTCAGTGAGGGCAGGAGTTATGCAAAGTACGTAAAAATAAATACCTCATCATACGGAAATATGACCGATATGTACCTTCACGAGAAAAGGTTGGACGGGCTTCTAAATGCCTTAATGTCGTCGCTGCCTCACTAATGGTTGGATCTCCGACAAAAGAGAGGCAGTGAGGTTGTAGGCGGCTAGGGTCGCTGGCCCCCATGGGAAGGAGGCCAATGAGGTTGGCGAACCTAAGCCAGTGAGGAGAATGAAGAAAAGGGTCTTGGGGTCTAGCCCGAGAGGGATGCACAACGGTGAGGAGATTCGACAACAAGCTTTCAGCCCAAAAGGGGAAAGGATGTGTTGGCCGGCGAGGCGCACCGACCAGTGGACTTCGGCCGCGACGACAAGCTTTGAAGCCAAAGCGACAGAATCTGGGCCATGTAAAATATTTCAAAGTTGAAGGAGGAGAAGGAGGCCATACTAGCAGCGGGATGCTGCCGGCGCAGGGGAGACATCGACTCCGAGTTCGCCGGCGAGGAATGTCGAGCGGGGGGCTTCGGTGCGAAGCAGGTGACCTGACAAGTTGACGGCGTGACGAGAAGAAGAACTCGGGTTCAAAGCTCCAACGACGCTGACTAGGGTTCGTGAGGCTAGGGCTGATGGCAGATATGTGTCGCCATAAAATAGGGGAGAGAGGGTGGGTTGCAATGTTTTATAGTATAATATAATAATAATATTATTATTATAATAATAAGTATTTTTATTATTTTAATAGTCACCTTCTCAAAAAAATTTTAGTCTAGACACACCATCATTTTGAAATGAATGTCTTTCATAGGTAAAATCGACGTTCCAGACACGTCTGCGTGGTCTATTTCGTCGTTCGGGGTCGTTTGGACCACTTTTTCTTATGATCGAGCCCGAAACGACAATTCACACATTTTTACCTCGCCGGCGAAGTCGTAGCAAAGTGGACATCTTCTGTAGGTAAAATCTACATTCCAGACGTACTCACATGGTCCATTTCGTCATCCGGGGTCATCTAGACAACTTGGCTACTGATCGGACCAATTCAAACCAATTTTGAGCGCGACGCTACACATAATATTCGCTGAAACGATCAGAGTCGTCTGACGCAAGATGTTGACTGGCCTTCGCCTAAGCAAAAGCCAAAACCTAGTAGGATGACCCTAGCTATGTGCCCCTCAACACTCATTGAAAGGTCTCGTGTGGAGGTCTGAACTACTGGATGTTACGGACGGAAGATAGACTATCTCGAGTCATAAACCCTATACTCGTGACATCAAAAATTGATGCCAACACTTATCGTTAAGGTTTATAATTTTAAAATTTTTTAATGTATTTATACATTCTTAGTCTTATAGAATTTTGAGATAATTTAACTTTTAATGCTTGTAACACTTTTAAATATTTTAGATATATTTATAAATATTTGATATGTATCTGTACCTTCCGAAGCTTATAATATTATGAATTTCTTTGAATATATATGTCTCTTCCGAGGCTTAAATATTTTTGAGATTTTTGTAATGTATATATACCTTTTGAGACTTATAACTTTTCAAGCTTTTTTAGTATACATATAACTTCTGAGGCTTGTTAACTTTATAAAGTTTTTTGAATGTATATATAACTTATGGAAATTATAGCCTTCTAATTTTTTTTGCAAGCCCGTACCTTCTGAAACTTATAGTCTTTTGAGATTTTTTGAATGTATTTGTACTTTTTGAGTCTTATAGCACTATGAGATTATTTGGTACACATGTTCCTTTTCTTATGTATAACATTTTGTGGTTTTGAATATACATTTATCTTTCGAGACTTATAGCCTTCAATTTTTGTTTTTTAATTGTACATATACCATACAAGACTTATAACCTTCTGAAGTATTTTTTAATATACATATATATTCTGAGGCTTATAACCTTATGAGAACTTTTTGAAAGTATATATATCTTCTATGGCTTATAGCCTTCTAAGTTTTTATTATTTTTTTAATTTGAGAAATTCTCAACCACTTGATCGCATGAAGACTTTCTAGAGATAACACTATCCACTACTAATTCCTCATGAGACTACATCATGAGCTTGCCTTCTAGAGATATGAGTGGATGTTTTATCTGCCACTTTCCCTCAAAAGGTATTTTTAATAAGGATTATGTACACTACTAGATTCCCATCGGGACTATCTCATGAGCATGCCTTTTTGAGTTATAACTGGAATGTGATGACCACTTATCTTTTAAGTGATATTTTTAGTGAGTATGGTATCCACTACTAATATTTCATTGAAACTATCTCATGGGCATGTTAATTAGTGGAATAAGTGGAGACTATGTCTACTACTTGTCCTCAAGGAATCTTTTTAGTGATGATCATGTCCACTACTAGCTTCCCACCAAGAACACCTTATAAATGTATCTTCCAAGGGTTTATGTGAAGATTGTGACTATCATTTGCCCTTAAGAGGTCTTTCTAATAAGGATTAAGTTCACTGCTAACTTTCTATCTAGACTACCTCATAGGCGTGTCTTCTACTATGTCTTTTAACATACTTAATTTCCTTCACATTTAGCACATGTTTTTGAATGAAATTGCACTTTAAAGAATGGTATTTTCATATTTATCTTACAGTTATAATAAATAGAACACTTGGAGTGAAGCATCAATGAAAAGCAGCAAAAAAGAGTTGAATGGAGCAAAATTGGATTTCACATAACTAGCGCCTATGCGTTGGATTCTGGGCGCCAAGGTGCTCCATTCAAGCTCCCTGACGCCAGCTTCTGGGTGTGTAGGCGTCATAACTCTGCGCATACAGCCAAGAAGGCGACACCTAGAGCCAATTTCTGTGTGCCAGGGTACGGTCATTTTCTGTAGTTGTTGAACTATGATTTTGGGAGTTATTTGATGGATTTTGATGCTTGGAGAAGGAACTTTTTGGCATTTCTTAGTCCAAACATTTTTTAGGAAGGTTAAGGGGTCGTATATAGGAGTAGTAACCGTAGATTTTTACCTTTGCTTAAGAGATTGGAGAGGGGAATTGAGTGAATCTTGTATGGGAATTGTATCAGAATTGCAAGGAACAGCAAGGAACAGTAGAAGGCTTTGTTGGAGGGATTTTCATCTCTTTTTCAGAAGGAAAAGCTAACTATTGTGCTCGTTATTGTCTTGTATATGTTGTAAACACATATTTAGTGGATTTCTTTGATTTAAAGAAGTTTTTTGTTGTGTTAAACATGCTTTGTGAGTAGAATTCTTGCACTTTTCTCTTGTCATAATTAGGTAGATTTTGTAGAATGATGATTACTATATAATTGACAATGTAGTCTCAATGTGAGGGTTTTTACTTCATGCTTAATTTACTTATCGATCCGATCAATTGGTATTTTAAAATCTATTGTGAACCCATAAAGATCCGGGAGGGCTAGGACTTTATTAACTAGGAAGAACCATATTGAATTTATGGGTGAAGGAAAAGTAGTCCCTAGGACAATGCAAATAATTAGGAAGATAAGTTTTGAAAGGATTTAACTTAGGATTTTCTAGGGTGACAGGAAGAAACACTTACCGAGTTAAACCAAACTTCGTTACACAATCAGAAGAGGGTAACCTAGATTCATGCTCCTATTCCACATTTCCACTTATGCACTCACAAAAGATTGGTAGCTTTCATACCTTGAATTTCACCAAACCAATTAAATCTAGTTAGGGTTAATTTAGACTTAGCAATGTAATATAGGAGTAGCTGTTAGAAAATCACCCTTTATCAACCTTCCAAACTAGCACATAAAAGTAGTTCACTAGAACTTCGTCTTTAGAATTAACTACCTCACTTTCCTGTGGGATCGACATTCCAAACTCATTTGAGCCCTATATTATTAAAAAGATATGTTTGTTTGTGTGAGAAACCCTAGTGTATAAGAATATCTAATTTTAATAACTTAATCAATTTACTAAGGAGTGGATTAATTTTTTGGTGCAATTACCTGGACTTACATCATTGTTACACAACACGCTTTGGGCGGATCAAGTTTCTGGCACCGTTTTCAGGAAGTGACAGTAAAAAACTTTAGGAGAATTTAGTTGAATCTGAAAGATTTAGATTTAAAAATTGTAGTGTTATTATCTAGTATGTTTAATTATTGTGTGTTTATTTTAAAGAAAATACAAAATAAAAAAAAAATATTTTTGAGTGCCTAAAGTACTAGATATCTATCATATTAGTTAAGTTTTTAGATTTAAATGTGCAATTCAGGTGCTACAGACCATGAATCATACAACTCACAACTAGAGAGAATTTTTAGGAGGATTAGGAAACAAAAAGACTCCAAAAATTTGTTGCAGAAATGGCGGATCAACATGTTAATGAAGATTCAGTCTTGGATTATAATGCTATATACCTTTGAGGGATTATGTGAACCCTACGGTAGATAAAATTCACTTAAGTATACAAACCTCAACCGTAGAGGCTAATACTTTTGAACTTAAGCCAACAAATATTCTAATGGCGCAAAATAATCAATTTGGAGGTCCCCGTCTAAAGAACCTAACTTACATTTATCTAGTTTTTTAGAACTATACGCCACATTCAAGTGTAACAGTGTCTCTAATGATGTTATTAGACTTAGAATTTTCCCTTTACCCTGAGGTACAAAGCCAAATGTAGCTTAATTCATTATCACCGAGTTCAATTAGAATGTGGGGGGATTTAACTAGAAATTTCAAGCTAAATATTTTCTACCATCTAAAACCGTTAAGTTGAGGAATGATTTATGGATTAGTTAAATCTTTAAGAGCAATCATCGATGCTATCGTCAGTGGTTCTCTTATGTTGAAACGATTTGAGGAGGCTTATTCTTTTATAGAGGACATGACCACCAATAACTTTAAATGGCCATTTGAAAGAGTAAACCCCAAGAAGGTAGTGAATATTCATGAAAACGATGTGCTGAAAATTTTAACTTCTCAAGTAGCAGTTATTGCAAGAAAGTTAGACCATTACAGAACGGGTCAACTTCAAGGACCTTTAGTCATTGATAAAAAATCATTTGGTCAGTTGATTGATACTAGCTCTTTTGAAACTATCCATGTTATAAACAATCATTCAAATAACCTATATTCTAATTATTACAACTCAGGCTGAAAGAATCATCCCAACTTTAACTGGAATGACAATTATGGAGGAGGAAACCAACCGTGGGGAAATAATCAAGTTAATCCTAATGGTAATTGGAATAACCAAGGTAATTCTAACTTTATACTTTCTTTTCCTCTTAAATTTAACTCCAACCCACAACTTAAGGAGAAGAAGTTATCGTTTAAAGAGGTTGTTCTTCAAATGGGGAGTCAAGTGCAAAGCCAAGAGGCTGGAATTAGGAATATAGAAAATCAACTGAGGCAAATTGCTAACTCACTCAACAATTGTCTTCAAGAAATTCATCTTAGTAGCATCGAGGTGAATTATAAGGAGAATAATAGTGATCAATTGAAAGCAATAAAGTTAATGAATATAAGAGAATTAAAAAATATGGTTCAAAAGAAAGTTGAGTTGAGAAAAGAGGAAGAGGGTACCGAAAGACCTATGGAAGAAATTCTTAAGAAATTTGAAAAATCTAGGGAGAATCTAAATCCAAATTTAGGAGACCTTGAACAATCTTACAGGGATCCATTTCTTACAATTTTGAAGGAAGACAGTAATATACAAATAGAGAAAATCATTCAAAGGATAGTGGATTTAGAAAGAGACATTATGAACAATAATATTAATTGATCTTCTGCATGCACTCAAGATGATTATTATAGAGCCGAGAAGGATAAGTTGCAAGAAAAACTGAAATTTGAATATTTAGTAGAAATTCCAAGATCAGCAAAAGATTGGACAATTGATCGGGGATTAGTAAATTGGATTTTTGATCTGGGAGGAATCCTTATTCATCGGACTAACAACGTTAAACCAATAGCTTCTTGGGAGGCAACCCAAAGTACATATTGTCGGCACTATTTTGGTTAAGGAGTTGCCCGTAGGAAGCTGTCGGTCACCGGAATCAAAATCCCATCGCCCGCTTCGGAAGGACGTTTAAGTTTAGAAAATTAAGAAATCAAACTAACATCATATTTTTATAGTTTAAATGAAAGAGCGATATATCTCAATTCATGTACCTATCCCAAAGGATAAACACAAGACTTGAGGATGAGACTCAATCAAATAAACTAAGAAATATGTGTCATCCGTTTGGTCTGCAAAACCATTTTATTTACCGACAATTTCTCCTATTTAATATGAAGAATTAAATAGGGTTTATATTAAGCTGGGTTCAAGAAAAGCTTCCTATAAGGGCAAGCCCCTATAGTTAATTACATCTTAAATGACCGAAGTCATCTAAGAAATCTCTCGATAAAAATCAAGAAATATTATCTTCAAGGAATTCAAAGGAAAGAACTTTTCAATGAAATCAGACAAAGATGTGTGAAAGGGGAATGATTCAAATTTGGAACATTTTTATTGTAGAATCCAAAGGAGGAATAGCTAGGGGATGTCATGGATCCAGAGGAGAACCTTGGTGACTTCCCAGTCTATCCTATTGTTTGGCTTCAATTTAGATGAAAAATTATTTGAGTGCTTCATCCTGCAAATTTTATTAATTTAGGGCTTACATTTGTGTGAA
>NW_018164867.1:184536-185623 GCF_001263595.1 Phalaenopsis equestris | reverse complement strand
TTTTGTGTGATGTTTGTGATTAAATTTTGAGTTTTTTTTATATTTTGAATGTTGTGGGGGTGAATTTTATCTTGGTTGATTTTAAATTTAATTTTAGTTTTAGTCTTGTGGTTATCCTGATAGTTTTAGTTTTCATGCAAGGTAACATCGTTATTTAGCATGAAAGTTTTGTAAGTATAAAAAGTACAAGAAAGACAACACTGTAAACTATAAAAAGCATATCTAGCGAGTCTTCTCATTCCACCACCTGAAACTCAAAATGCATGTGAGGGCATTTATGTATATAGAGCTGGAAAAGTAAAGTTTTAGAAACCTTCCTAACTCTATGTTGTATATTGGGTGTCCTTAAATTTTTTTAATTAAGGATGATTTTATTAAGAAAAGC
Source organism: Phalaenopsis equestris (assembly GCF_001263595.1). Taxonomy (NCBI): domain Eukaryota; kingdom Viridiplantae; phylum Streptophyta; class Magnoliopsida; order Asparagales; family Orchidaceae; genus Phalaenopsis; species Phalaenopsis equestris. The sequence continues at coordinate 185,238 of NW_018164867.1, read as the reverse complement.
ATATTAAGTTTAGTAAACCTCTGAGGTATCCAACAGGTTAGGAGGAAGAAGCAAGTCCATGCTTCCCTCTTATCACCTGGTGAAAAGCCTCGAGCTATTATGTTGGTTAATAATCCATCCTATGAATGCCCTAATGCTCGATGAACATTGATGTCCTAATTATCCATAAGAGTAGGGTAATTATCATTTGTAATTTAATTTTGAAGATTATGTGAAGCAAGCTAGTGTTGTTGGAACACTTAGCCAAATTTTGGTCCTTGTTTTAAAGGTCTTATTTGAAAGATGTTTTAATTTTAATTGTTTTTGTTTTTCTAATCCTCATTTAATCAGTCTTGATTTAACTTAGATTACTACTAAGCTCTTAAGACCTAGGTGAGTGTCTTAATTAGTTTTGAAAAGGTTAAGCTTTAGGTGGTCATGATTCATTATTTGAATTTCATTTGAAAATCAAATAGAAATTGATTAATTATTGACTTCAAAAGTCATACCCCTAAGTCCTAGGTTCATTTAAAACCTCCAAATTTTAATAATTTAGTAATTTAGAAATTTATTTATTTATCCTTTTAATTAGGAAAGTGAGGTCGGCTTCTACCAATTAATTCCATGCGGAGAAGAAATTTTGTTTGTCACCTTGATCTGTCTCTTTATGGCTGTCAATGGGTTGTTTTTTTTATGAATTAAGCCTAAATGTTATTTAAGGCC
>NW_018164867.1:167280-184398 GCF_001263595.1 Phalaenopsis equestris | reverse complement strand
GAGAAAATGTGATTTTTCAAAATTTAATTTAATTTATATAATTATTTTCATGCAAAAAAGGGATTTTTCAAAGAAAATTTACTAACTTGACCAAGATAAAGTTTAGTCACTTGAAATTTTTACTAGAGGTAGACCTAGAATAGAGAGCCATTTGGACGAAATTTCATGATTTTATGAATTTTATTTGAATTATTAGAATTATTTTAAGTTCTGGGGTATTTATTAAATATAAAATAGTTTAAATGGGGAAAATTAAGTTTTGTATTTTTAAAAAATCTCTTTGAGGTCAGAAAACCCATAAAAGTAAATTTTATATTTTTCTGGTTTCCAAGAAAACCATAAAAACACATTTCACATTTTTTTTTAATTTTCTTTGAATTGTTAGAATCATTTTAGTGAAAATCCATTTTTAGCCTTTAAAAATTATTTTAAGCTTCAAAATGAAATATCTTTATTTATAAAATCAGGAAAAATATTACAATTGTTTCTAAATGCTTAGAAAATAATTTAGAACATTTTCATGAATTTTATTATTTTTTTGATTTTTATGAATTTTTAATTATTTAAATATTTAAAATGGGTTTAGAAATGAAGTTTTTATTTTAAACACCATTTTATTTTTATAAAATTCTCCTGGTCACAGAGAACTCAAAAAACAAGTTTTCATAAATTTTTGAGTTAAATTTTGATCATTAAAAAGCATTTTAGTGCCAAAAAGGATATTTAACTTGAAAAATCAATTTAGGCCATCAAATGGACTCAAAATGCTTTAAAATTTTTATGGGGAGTTCTCTGGATCTTAAACAACAGTGGGGTGAAAAAATCAAGTCATTTTGATGTTTGTGTTTTCCAAAATTAATTACCTTAGTGTTTTAGGGTTTAGGCAAATTACGTTTATTTTGAATGACTTGGCTCATGAGAAATTTTCCTAAAAGTTCTCTGGTCATTATAAACCTTCCAAAATTTTCTTGGATTTTTCTAAGTAACATGCTAATTATTATGATTAATTTAAGCAAATAATGTACATAAACTTGAAAAAATATAGGTCTCTGTCTAGAGGTCTTTTCTGGCTTTGAAAAAATTAGGGAATGTTCCCCTTGACAGAGGCTACAACATGCCAAAAATTCAAGCTATGGTGAAATGCCTATATGCATGGAGAATCAAAAGACTCCTAACCCTAATTGATTTTTTAAAATCAAAATGCATTAAATGGACACAAAATTTAATCCACATTGTTCTCCTCTGTTCGCTTAGCAAGATGATATTTTTATTTTATTTTTTTGATTTTTCTATACTAAGATATGAATTTTTGAAGTTTAATTCCCTATTTATCTATTAAACGCGCGACACCACATCATTCTAGGCAGCTCGGAAGCTCCATGCGGCGCACTCCTGTTCGACGCCGCCATCCACTTCAGTGCTGACTCTGCCCGCGATTTATGACCCGAAGTGTTGTCCGACTTCATCTTGACCGTCCATCCGATACACGCTTTATCTGATCGAACGACGCTCCGTCATCGTCCCCGATAGCTTAGCCCGAGAACCGTCCATCTTCTAAGCTTGATATATCCTTCATTTCTCAACCAAATTAAGTGATTTTTTTTTAAATGCTTGTCTAGACTAAAGGAACATATCCATATGGTTAAGATTACATGAAATTAAGCCCAAGCAAATAGAGAATCAAAAGAAGCTCGGGAGGAGGAGAAGTTCAATACCTTGGCTTTGAGAAGGAAGCTTCAGTCAGAGATGCTCAGCACGTTCGTTGAGATCCAAGAAGGCTAAGGATTGAGCCTCTTGCTGTGGTATAAGGTCTATGTATGAATTCGACCAAGCTCAATTTCAGGTGTTGGTCTAGAGCTATGTTAGGGGCTCTTTCAGAGGAGTATTTGATGGGACTTTTCCTTCTCTTGCTATTATGAAGGTGTGGGCACAAGTAATTGGAGTTTGGTGGAGTTTTAAGGGATGTCCTGTTTCTGACCTAATTTCCAAGCTCAAAATTAGGGTTACACAGGAGGAATTAGGGCAATGGAATGATTGGATTGCAATGTGGAGGTCTTAAGGAAGCTCAGTGAGTGATTTGGAGGTCTCTCTCTGAGAAAATTTCAGCCCCCCTCTCATGGTCGTGGGGGGGAAGCTTTTATAAAAATGGCTAAGGGGTGGCTGTCACAGCCAATTAGGGAGTGAAAAGGCTTTCTTAGGTGGAGGGCAGAGAGGCTCTAACATTTGATTTGGATGTTGATGTGGATGAGGTGGCCTCTAGGTTTGGATTGGGTTTGATTTCATGGGGGTGGCTCACAGTTTTTGTGTCTCCGGGAACTAGGCTGGTTGACCATGGCAGGGGGAGGTAGCTAGGAGCTCAGGGAACCCGGGGGAATATGTCACAACAATTTAATGGGCTAAGGTTCAGTTTTGGCAAAAAAATCTTAAGCCTAAGCATATTTGGAAAACATATCCCTTAATTTTGGGAACCATTGGTCTATGGCTCACTTAGCTTGGGTTAGGTGAGTTTTGGCTCAGTTTTAGGGTCCAACTAATGGCTATGGAGTCATTAATTTGATGGCTTTGGGGTGGTTAGAATACATTTAGTGCATGGGTCCAAATGGGTGCAAATGATCAAAATTGAGGTTTGGGCTAGGCTATCCATGTCAATTGGCTCAATTGATTGTTTCATTTGATGTAGATGATCACAAGGAACAACTTTGGTGAAGGATGAAAGTGGTTTTAAGCTCAATTGCAGGTCAATTTGAGGGAATTTTGAACTTTAACCAATTTGGTCATGTTGGGTTAGGCTTGGGTCTAGCTTGGGTTAGCCTTGGGATAAGTCCAAATTGATTGTTGTAAATGGTCAATAGGGACCTCATGAAGAGTTTTCAACATGAAATTTGGGAACTTAGCCAATTTGGGGCTAAATTTGAGAATTTTGGATTCAGGCCAAAATAAAATGGATTTGAGGCTTCACCAAGGCTAATTGATGGATAATTTTGTGGCCAAAATTGGGGCTTTGATCTAAATCAAAATTGGGCTCAAAACATGGGCCAATTGAGCTTGTATTTGGTTTATTTTGGTCACATTGAAGGTTAATTTGAGTTTGGGATTGAAATTTATGGATATTGAGATAAAATTGATGGACATTTGGAGTGACATTTGAGTTGAATTTGGGGAAATTTGGGCCTTTAAAGGCAAATTTGGGGGTCTTGGTCAAAGATGGTCAAATTGGGTCATGTGGTAGTTGAGAAAAATGAAATTGGAAATATTTGGAATATTTTGAAAATTTTTGGGATTTTTTAATATTTTTGAAATTTTTGGCCACGATGGGCATTTTGGTAATTTGACAATTTTTGGTTATTTTGGGTAATTTGGGTGTTTTCAAAAGGTTTGAAATGATTTTTTGATCAAGTTTGGGTATTTTGGATAAATTTGGGAATTTTGGCAAAATTTAGGGTTTCAAGGGTACTTAGGTAATTTGGAGGAGTTTAGGGGCAAAAGGTTAAACTGAGTAGTTTGGGTAAAATTGGAAAACTAACCACCAAAAGTAAGCCATGGACCAATGAAAACCCCATTTGGCTCCTCTATGAACTGGTCTTAGCTAAACCCTAACCTAGGGCTAGTAGGTTTAGGGGACCATCTACATGAGTTTCCCAAAGGCTCAAGGGACCAAAGTCAAGAAATTCTGGGTTTAGGGTAGTGAGTGATTATGAGTGAAGTGAGTGTCTTAGCTCTAGACCAACACCCAAGGTCAAACCTAAGGTCAAATAGCCCTATAGGAACCCTCATTGAGCTCCCACATAATGACCCCACCTACTAAGTTCTAGAGATTAGGACTAATATGTGGAACTTCAAGTTGAGTAAAGAAGAGTTTAGAATTTCTAATGGTGAGGGTAATTAAGAGTTTAGAATTTCTAATGGTGAGGGTGTCTTTTTCTAGTTCTCTAAGAATAGTCAATAGGAAAGTCCTATGGCTAGACCCTAGGCTACTAAAGAGAAAGACTAGACCTCAACCAAAAGTGAGGTCAACACATATGCATTAGTTTGTTCTTGAGTTATGACTGTTTGTAGTGTGTTGTGTTCATTATTTGTGTGGATTGGATTGTTCGATGTTGATTATGGACGTCAGGATGTGTGTGGCTTGCTTGATTGCATGTTAGTAGAATTAGATTTGATGTTTCTCTATGTTTAGTTTTCACTACTGTTATTGAGATGCAGATGTATTGCATTTTACCAGTTGTATTGGACATTAGTTATCAAACTTAAAATATTTTCGAACAAAGGTTTTGGTTCTTTTAATTATTCCTGTAATGATACTTGCACTGTTAGTTAGACTTTCTTCAGTTAAATTTTCATTCTAGCATGTGTAGGTAAGATTTGCTTTCTGTTGCATAATGTTCTGTCCTAATGAATATTTGAAAATATTTCTAATAGACATATGAGATAGATTGTATTTCTGAGCTGTGATTTTTCTTCTTGCTTATATTTTTTGTATTAAATGCTATACATTTTAAGAATCAAGTTTGGGGGGAGCAAAATTTTTAAAAGCTTAACTTTATTTGTCCTTAGTAGTCTTCATATAAAATTGATATAATTTTAAAATGACTTCTGACATGTGGTGTTATATTTAGGCAATATAATTTTGCTTTTAGGGATGTTATTGAAGACTTAGTTAAAATTTTTGGTGAAAAAGACTGTGCTAGAGTTAAAGTATTTAGTATGAGATAATAAAAATATAATTTTTCTATTTATAGTAGGAAAGAATTGTACTTTTGAAAAATTAAGATTCTTAGATTTACACTTTATAAGAATTGAGTCTCTATTGACAGCAATTTTAGTTTAATACTGAAAATTTTAAAAGGTGAAGGAAAGTGATGAGTTGTAAGCTTAAGGAGGAGGATAGTGAAATTCAAAACTATTAAAGACTATCTAGATATAGTAATTCTCACATTAAAATAATAAGGATGGAAAATTATCTTAAAAAAAGAAAAGAAAGAAAAGTAAAAAAGAAAAAAGAAAAGTTATTAAATGTGAGGAGAAGATTGAGGAGAAACATATTCAAAAATTGGTTTCACTTGAATTTCTTAAAGGAAAAGATAAAGATACGATCCTAAGCTTATTTTTAATTGAAAAATTATTAGTCAAACTTGCATAAATAGAGTGCTTAAATTCTGATTTTACACTTTCTAGGAATCCCAAGTTTGACAAATTATAATTATTTTTGAAGTAGATAGAAAATCAGATTTCCTAAGTTAAATATTAAATATGCTTATACCATAGTCCTAGCCCGATTCACTGGAATTTCCCTTAGGTTGCATTATAACATTCTTGAGGCAAAATTGTAGGAAATCTTGAAGAAACCCACTACCACAAGTAAACAAATTTGGTTTCTAAAAGTTGTAGTGTCACTTGAGGACAAGTAACATTTAAGTTTAGAGAATTTTAATATGTCTTTTAGTATGTTTAATTCCCTTTACATTTAACACCTGCTTTTGAATGAAATTGCACTTTAAAAAAGGGTATTTTTATGTTTATCTTGCAGGTATAATAGGTAGAGCACATGGAGCGAAGCATGATTGAGAAGGAGCAAAAAGGAACTGAATAGAGCAAACTTTGATTTCACATAACTGGCGCCTAGGCGCCGGATTCTGGATGCAAAGGTGCTCCATTTAAGCGCCTTGGCGCTAGTTTTTGGGTGCCTAGGCGCCATAACTTTGCATATCCAATCAAGAAGGCGACAACTAGGTGCCAAGTTCTGTGTCAAGGCACGATTGTTTTCTGCAGTTGTTGAACCGTGATTTTAGTAGTTATTTAATGTATTTAAACGCTTGTAGAAGGGAATTTTTGGCATTTCTAAGTCCTAGAATTCTCCAGGAAGGCCAATGAGTCAAAGATAAGAGTTGAAACTGTAGATTTTTACTATTTCTGAAGAAATTGGAGAGGAAATTAAGTGAATCCTGTAAGGGAATTGTATTAGCATTGCAAGGAAAAGTAGGAGGATTTGTTGGAGAGATTTTCATGCCTTTTTTTAGAAGGAAAAGCTAAGTGTTGTATTCTTATTGTCTTGCATTTTTTATAAACACATATTTAGTGGATAGCTTTTATTTAATGAAGTTTTTCGTTGTGTTAAACATGTTTTGTAAGTAGAATTATTGCATTTTTTCTCTTGTTTAAGTAGAATTTGTAGGATGATGATTATTATAGAATTTATATTATAAAATCAATGTGATGGTTTTTACTTCATGCTTAATTTACTTATCAATCTAATCAACTGGTATGTTAAAATCTGTTATGAACCCATAAAGATCAAGAACCACATTGAACTTATGGGTGAAGGGAAAGTAGTCCATAGGAAAATGCAAATTTTTAGGGAGAAAAGTTTTGAGGGTATTTAACTTAAGAGTTTCTTAGGTGACAAGAAGAAACACATACTAAGTTAAACCAAACTTTGTTACACACTCAGAAGATGATAACCTAGATTCATGCTCCTATTGTCACTAGCCACATTAGATTTTTAGTATCTTGTCCTAAATTTCCACTTATGCATTCACAAGAGATTGGTAGCTTTCATATCTTGAATTTAACATAACCAATTAAATCTAGATAGAGTTAATTTAGACTTAGCATTGTAATATAGGAGTAGCTGTTAGAAATCCACCCTTTATCAACATTCCAAACTAGGACCTGAATGTAGTAGACTAGAACTTTGTCTTCAGAATTAACTATCTTACTTCTCTATGAGATCGACATTATGGACTCATTTGAGCCCTATATTACTGAAAAAATACGTATTCTTGCGTGAGAAACCTCAGTATGTAAGAATATCTAATTTGTAAGGAGTGGATCAAATTTCTAGTTCAATTACCCAACTTACATTATTGTGACACAACACACTTGTGGTGGATTATCTTCCAAGGGAATAAGCAGAGATTGCGTTTATCGCTTGCCCCCAAGATCATTTGTTAATGAGGATCACGTTCACTATCAGCTTCGCATCAAGACTACCTTATAAGAATATCTTTTAGAGATATAAGTAGAGACTATGTTCATCACTTGCTCTCGAGAGGACTCGTAATAAATAACATTATTTATAAAAAAAAGTTCATTGACAATAAACAAGTTACTTAAATGATAAAATTTTATCTTTAAAAATAAAAAATTTCTTTTATGAAATGAAATAAGAAACTTTTATGAGTCATTTCAGTGATAAAAATTATTTAGCATAAGAGGATAAATAGTCTTGGTAGAGATAAAACATATTGTAGCTGCGCTTCTCATTAAGTTTATTCAAAAAATTTTTATATGACTCATCTAATCTTCTTTACATTATTCTTGTATGTAATTACTAAACTGACTTTACAGTATTAAACATTCAATTTCCTCATTTAAGTTTGCATCTGTTGAATGTCCTTTTGAATGGAGAAAATGTCAATATTGAGATTAGTCCCCATCATTTGATTTTTTAGTTGCTTTGGCCACCTCAGGTATTCAAAATTTTTAATCTTCATTAAAGTATACTTTTGGGTGTATTTTGTGGATTATGATTACGTGTTTCACATTAATATTGATGAAAATAGTATTTTTCATCTATCAACTTTACTTGTTTCTCTCTTTAGGAGCTTCGTGAAATTTGGTCTAACTGTATGAGATGGATGTGTAGAACTACATTGTATAAGATGTCAACTTTCTGGCTAGTTGAGAAGGAACTCCAATATGAAGAGGGGGCATTAGAGGAGTGTTCTCTAGCTATGCATCCATTATTGTTGGTTGATCTTCTGGTGGATGAATGCCCCTAATTTGTGCTACTATTGGTTGTTAAGCCTCACATAGAAATTGCAGTCTCATTTTGAGATTTTTTTCATTCTACACATGTGGTCCTCTAAGTGGAAAAAAGGTGCACATTCACCAATAGGGTGATGCCCATCAAGCCAAAAAATGTAGAGGCATGACACCCATAACATTGAAATTGTTCCCTGGAATGATGGGTATTAGAGCAGGAGGCTCCAATATTGTGAGTATTGCACTTTTTCAACATTAAAAGGATGCTCACACTTCTCTAAAGGAGGAATTTTATTTTCCATAAATGGTGCTAAACAATTATGTATTGGAAATTTCTTAATAACAAAAAAGCTTATGTCTTAGCTCAATCTAAATTTATAAACCCCCCCCACATTTAAGCCCCCCCCCACAGACACACACACACATAAAAAGTGTGGAAAACAAATAGATTTTTTACATAGAAAAGTAATTGAAAAGGAAAACTATCACGAGACTTGGCCTAATCAAAGTAATTCACTAAGAAATCAAAAGTGGTCAACCCTTATCTAAAAAAAAAGAAAGATGAGATTATAAAAATTGACAATCACCAAGTTATAATAGTTTAGCTATAATGACCTTAATTGGGGCTACAAGAACTATACTTGGTGGTTACAATAACAGTAATTGGCTATAAAATCCATATTTTGTGGCTATAACAACCATTGTTGGTTATAGGTATTATTGGTGGCCATCGATGAAGATGTTCGGTGGTTTGTGGTATACTTTAGTGACCAACAATAATTGCAAGAATTTTAAATATTAAGCTTTAATATCAACTGACTCTCTTCTCTTCTCTCCCATCAAGTGAAGAAAGAGGACTTATTTATAATTTTTGAGATGGACATTTTAATAAATTTGGCTAATCTCCCAAAACACTTCATCAGACTGTCCACGTTAATTCTTATGATCACAAATAGTTTTTTCACTATATAATTATCTTAATGACTTCAGAATTAGATAATCTTGACCTTGTTGGATTACTCTTATCATGTCGCTCAATTTGACTATAAGCATGCAAAAATTTGAAATTATTTAGCCTTCCAATTGGTGTACCAAAGCCTTAGACTACAGTTCAAATATTTAATTTGGGCTTATTTGGCTTCAGAGCATCATTAGGTTTTTCTAGTTGAGATACTTAAGTTTACTATTAACTTGTTGAAATTTGGGCTTACATGATTTTGAATTTGAATTTAGAATGTTTCTTGCTCAAAATTGATCAAGAACCATGCTTGGTGATATTTTTTTTTATGACACGTCGGATATTATAGTCATTTAATAATGCAAAACATATCAAAAAAGGAACCTTTTCTTTTAGTTATAGGGAGTGCTAAAAGAAAGTTGGGGAAGTTTCTAATCTAAAGAGAAGGTTGATATTACACTAGCTTCAATCCCATTCTCAAAGTAGAAATTTTTTCCTTACCTTGAAATGTCTTGATATATTGAAATTAGGGGTATGAAGAGAGAGTGAAAGAGCTACATTAAAAAAAAAAATTAATAACTTCATTTGACTTTGTGACACTTCAATTCTTTGTGCTAACTCAACTAAACATTAAACATATAAATATTTTTTTATGGCTATGACTAACATAGTATAACATTGTCCATAGAGGTATATTTGATGGATTTGTCACACATAACTTTTTAAGATTGTTAATGAAAAGAGAGATTGCATTCAATACTAATTGAGAAGGTCACTAAGTAGATGGGTTTGTATTATTGATGGTATACCATCATTTATTAATATAACAAAAATGATATTGTTACTATCACTTGGCACATATTAAATATTATTTATTACTTTTTGTTGTCACATCAAAACACTTAAATGGCTTTTGCATATTTATAATTATATTGTCTGAATCCTTTTTATAGTGTATTGAGAGCAGAGGAGCTAGATATCTTCATAAAATTGATAGTTATTTTCTTATGTTGTAGGAGAAAGTATATTGAATGGAGGGGGGATATTGATATTGATAGTTATTTTCTTATGTTGTAGGAGATTAACTTATATCTAATAGCCGAGTTAAAGTTTGATGATTAAAAAAATAAAAAGAACTTGAAAATACAATGCAAAACTAGGTAATATTACAAAAGATTTAAAAGATAAATTTTATGAAATTATAATTAGTAGGTAATTTTACATATACTGAGAACTAGTCATTATTGAAATCATTAATAACACAAGTGAATGTGTCAAATAAGTTTATTAAGATGAATTTTTAGAAAATTTTTCAAGAACATTTTGAAAGATAATCATATGATTAAGACTATAGGAGCTGTATTTAACGAAAGCCAAATATTAATATTATTTTAATTTATTTGGTTGTTTTTGCATATGTAATGGAATAAAAAAGGTGTGCCAATGGAGAACAACATTAATAAAAATATAAAAATAAAAAAATTATCATTTTATTTTTATATTTTATGGATCAGTTGTTGGGCGTTAAAGAAATAACTAATGACTAGCACACAATTATTGCATATTTATATATTTCACACCTAAACTTTCACATTTACACACACATCACTCAAATCTTTAATATCACATCAAAATATACTTTTTTAAAAGTGAAATACATCTTTTCATGCATAGGTTTAAAGCAATATAGTGTTATATATGTAAATAATTCAGTTTAGCTGTGAGATATGTAAATACATGAGTGCTCTTCTTACCTAAATTTTTCTAAAAATTAAGTTCCAAGTTTGAAGAAAATTTTGAAAAGTGATCATATGTGAAATGTTGCAATAGTACTTATTAAAGATAAAACAATAAATATAATTTTGCATTGAGCATGTAAAGTGAAGGATATAAAGTGTAATTTGAACTAAAATGAAGAATCTATCCAAATTCTACCAATTTGTTGAACTATTTAAAAATCTCAATTTTTACATGATTGGATTAAACTAAATTAAACTAAAGTAATCTAAACAAATTGTTCGACCTGATAATGTAACTACTTAAGTTATGAAGCGTTAGTCTTACTCAATATGAAATGGGGCATAATAATCCAATCGGTTCAAAGTAACATGAAAAAATAACCAATTGAACCTTTAATGAAATAAACTTAAAAAAAGGAACAATCCAATAAACAACTTAATTTTAGGTTTTAAACCCTAAACATTTTGAAATTTCTCCATATCATTTAAAAATTTCCAAACTCAAAACAAATCCTATACAAATAGAACTCGCAGTTTTTGCATTGTATTCAATATTACGCTCCTATTTATGAGATGAACCCTATTTATAAGACCACTGGATAAAAGAAAGTGAAGATTAATAAAATAAATTCCTAAATAGTAAGACAAAATTAATAAGTACAATGATATTAGCATCACACTCAAATGTATGATTAAACTAAGATGAAAGGAAAAAAAACACCCAATTACTAATAGTAATTCACTCAATATTCCTTTCAAAGGATACAAAAATGATAAAATAGTTCCTAATCTTCAATCAACATAAATTTATTGAGCTAAGGACCTATAATTATGCTCCCTATGACACTTTAAATATAAAATACACCAAATAAGTCATTCACATTTCTCTCCTCATTTCTTTTTACAATGAACAAGAAAAAATGTGTCAAGAATCCTCAACACAAAGGCAATCATAAAGAATTTCTTGTTGCTACAAAGTGTGCCAAAATTTTTTGTGTGTAAACATTTTATATAATCTCATAAAAAATTTTATTTTATTTTCAAAATTATTATAAATATCATTATTTTTCAACGAAAATAATCAAACAAACACTTAAATTAATTTAGGAGCTATTGACACATTTTTTTATAGAGAAAAGTGTCAAAATAGTTATCTAATTCTTTACAGAGAGTCATTTTAATCTCAAATTCTATAAAAGTAGCAATTTAATTCCCAAACTTTTTAATAAAGACTGAATTAATCCCCATGAAAGACTATTTCAACCTAATTAAAGAGTCCGAGAACTAATATAGTATTTTTATATAATTCAAGCTTAAAATGACCCATCATAAATAGTCAGAAAACTATGTTAACTCTTTACTCCTTTTATAGAAATTGTGTGGCATTGACTATAGGAAAAAAACTTACATTATATCAAGCTATTAAAAGGGCAAAAGCGATTAGTGTATTATTCTTTTTTCGTAGAATTGGCTTATTGATCATTCCAACTAATATCATTGCTTGCTACTATTTGCCATCTCCTTTTGGAAGGTTAGAACTTCAATATGAGATAACAATCTCACCTGCATAAATCAATTTGTCATAGTTTTTTACTTGAATGATAAATTGAATGGATACATGCAATTAAATTAACACAAAAGCTATGTTATAGAATACTAATCGGCTTATTTATAACTTTAACCTATTGTAAAAATAAGTTATTATTAAGGTGTGTATAATCTAAAGTAAATGAATTCAATACTTACATGAGCTCTATCAACATTGAGAAGCCTGCAAATGAACAAATAATTGATTAGTCTAGCTTCTTCATACTGGAAAGAGAAAATTCTACCAAAAGGATTGAAAGTGAACAGACTTGCATTAATGAACAACCCAATACTCTACATATTAGACTTATTTATCTTCATTTACTTAAGACGATTAAACAAGTTTTAACAAAATTTTTAAAGTTTAAGAGATGAATAAACAAGCTTGAACATTTTGGCACAGCCATCTATTTATGATTGTGGACAAGATTGTTTGTTATTTAACAAGTAGTTTGCTATGAGTTTGTTAAAACAATTTTTTAATAATGACTAAGTTGCTTGTTTAATAACTTATTTGATGCTATTGCATCGAATTTATTATATCTTACACACTTTAAAAGGAATATTAGAATTAAAACTATGATGAAATTAGTGATAAATATCTAGAGACTAAGAATCTAATTATATTTTTAGTTAACATTAGATAATAAAAAAATTCACTAAATTGATATAATTTTTATTTTTTATTTTTTAGCTAGCATTTGAAAATAAATGTATTTAGCTAAATGGATAAATAAAATTTCAAATTTTCATAATCATAAAATAATAGAATTATGCTAAGTGAATTATTGTCAATTTTTATAAAAAAATAATCATGAATACACTTATTATTAATATGTATACATTTATTTATTTAAATCAACATTTAGTATACAATTGGTTAGGTTTGATTAATGCTCAATTATGGCTTCAGAAATTAACAAAAAATTAGTAACTAAGCTTGAACAAGATTTTGAAAGTTGGATGATGTTCAATATTGGCACCAACCTAATAAGAAAATAAATGAAAAAAAATTGTTCAAGTCCTTACTCAATTTAATTCAATTTATTTACAACTTTTCTAGCTAATGACAAGTTTGATTTCTTCGATCGAGACGAACCATAACTTAATGAATACCCTCTTCAAAATTCACTAAAAGAATTCTAGAAAAAATAGAGAACAATACAGGGCTAACCTTGAAATCATCCGAACCACCAGATGTAGGGATTCCTCTATGAACAATATATTGCTTATCCACAATACCAAATTTTTTTGTTATGTCTCCCTGATATAAGAGTAATTCAAGTTCTTATTTGCCATTTCACAGTGAAAGATGGGAATGGAATATGAAAATGAATTACCTGGGCACAATAATCAAGTTCCGACGCTTGAATTAAATCATTCTGCAAAAGGAAAAGTGAAACTAGAAAACATCCATAATTTAGATTTTATAAATTTAAAACATGACTATGATAAAAACATATAAATTAAAAAAAATTAACATGCCTGAATTAAATGCCAAGCACAACGCCAGGCTGCCTTTGAAAATACAGGAGCCATCATTTTTACCCAACTACAAAACACATTAAACTTGATATGCACTAGTAGATCATCACTTGCCAAATAGTAAATTGATATTACATAAATAGTTAAATATAACCAAAATAAAATTGGATGGCAAATGAAGAGCATATATATCATAGCTCACATTAATATGTGGGTTAAACTTCAAAGAGTATCATGGTTATTCATATTTGGTCATTTGGTCATAGAGTATGACATTTCTCTATTGAGTTCCTCAATTATACAAAAGTGATTCAAAGTGGTACCTTATGGACTAAATAGGAATTAGTTTTATATAGTCAAGTGACAAATTGGGATTAATTTTGCATCGTAATGATTACATTATGGATCATTTTGAATTGATTTTGTATAGCCAATGAGCTAAATTGAAAAATGTGATACTTAAGATCTAAATTGGCCAGCCCAACATAATATGAGGGCTATTTTGAAAATATCTAATATGCTCATAATATTTATATTATGTTAATCATTTTTAATATGAAAAAAGAAAGAAAATGAAAAGAAAAGAAGCTTCAAGGCAAACAACAAAAAGTACTTTTTTTTTAATAAGAGGAAAGTTAAGCAATCAAGGAAGTGGAAGAAGCTTCTTAATCACATATCTAATGAGGAAATCATTATAGAAATTCACCGAATCAAAAGCTAACATTGTTGAAGTTTTAATACAAGCTTTTTTTAAGTAGTAAAACATTACTTAAAAAAAAATGAAAATTAGCCAATGGTCAATCTTCCAAACTTCTAAAAAAATACTTATAAGTTCACCATTGTCCAACTAAAGATTTCAAGTGCAATAAATTAAGTTGTAAGATAATAATAATAAAAAATTATGAGACAAAAGGCCTGTGAAAGTTCTCTTACCTCGCGTGCATGCTAGGTCGATGATGGGCCTCAAATTTACTTGAATCCAGCTTAGGTTGGGATATTTCTAGTTGTTCTCTTACAACAACTGATAAGTAACTGCAGTTTGATCCATTTGGTAAGTCGATGGAGAGAAAAAAAACTTTCATTCTGTTTAATGAGAAGACTTTTGTTTAATTTTAAAATCAAATTGCTTCAAGAAACAATGTAAAATTGTACATAAATGATGTAGTCTATGAAAAAATAGATAGAGATCAAAAGAGAAAAACACATCTACCTATGTTCACGCTCATTTGACATCAAATTTGAAATATTAAGGGCCTATTTGGAATCATTTTTGTTTTTGATTTCTTATTTTACTTTTAAAAATATATTCGTTTTGGGTTTGATTTGAATCAATTTTATTTTATGTCTAGTTTTATTTTATTAGCATTTTTTGCTTATATTTTAAAGAACATATTTATCACTGTATTAGTTATATGAACAAATAATTTATTTTTATAAATAGTCAAAAATGATTTTTGGAATTTTGAGATGTTTTTTATAAACAATTAAACATATATATTTAAAACAAATCAACTTATATTTGAAAATAAATAAAATAACTATTAGAGATTTTAAGCGCATATAAAAAAAGTTATCGCTGCTGTTAGCTGCCACCCAACACCGCTCATCATTATCGCCTACCCAATAAAATTTATTTCAATAAAAAAAAAAAAAAAAAAGATTATATTTTTAACATATCAAATTTGTTTTATTTCAAATCAAAATATCAATAAAATAAATAATAAAATATAAAAATGATTCCAAATAGCCTCTATACATATCCAAATGATGTAGTTTTACATATTTGTAACTTTTTCCCACTGAATTAAGTGCTGTTGTAGGTGATGTTAAGCATCAGCAACAAAAGAGTTTAATATCAAAGACAACTAAATCAATAGAAAAAACTAATATCATACCTTCAAAATAAAACAATTCAAAGAAATAAGTAATGTGTGTTTATACCGTTTAGGATTGAAAGAATCCACTTTGACATCCTCGTCCCAAATGAAGATATAATCATACTCTGCAACCACATCTGGGTGTAAGAAACGCTTGGAAAACCACCTAAGTCACAAAATAGAGTATTAAATATATCAAAACGGCTAAAAAAATTTTATCTTTATTGACCAAGAATGGTTATCTTCATAACACAAATAAGAAATACCATTTTCTTTGGTTTGCTGCAAAGATATGTAATGCCCTATCAGTCCATAGAAAGTCCCTCCATTCATTAACAAAACCATCATAATGAAAAAGCATCACATTGGAATCAACTGAAGAGAACTGAATTATAGAATCACAGAGATTATATAAATAAGAGTTTATAACAAGAAAGATCTGCCAATGGAAATTACATAACATGCCTTGCTGACAATTTTATCCACAACTTTCTTTTGCTTTATTCCAATTGCCATGGCCAATAAAGTCTTTGGTGGAGCTTTAGTTATCTGAACAGCATATGGCAAAAAAGAGTTGTACTTCATATAATGATGGATGTGAAATGTAAGTTATTTCCAATATACTATAATTTTCATAACATAACAATGTTATCATGTAATTTGCACACGTCCTCAAAATATAATGCTTATCTGTGTTGGGGATAGGGATGCAGATGGACCAAAGTTTAATTAAGTTTATGTCATGCTAACTACTCTTAATTTTTAGATCCACATATTTTTAATTATCCAATGGAAGATTAAATCTAAGTTTGCATACTTATTAACAAGTTGCATGGCCAGTATGTCTAAACAAATCCTTCTGAAAGAAAAATCATGAAAAAATTTCAATATTAGCAGACCCTACAAGCATCAACTACCCTTTCAATGATTATCTTTCTACTCCCTAAAAGAAAATAATAGAAGTATGAAAAGCATGTAACATTAGAGGATTTCAGACATAACAGCGTAAGATCTGTTTCTGAAGATGATGCAAGTTTTATGAAGTAGCACATGAAGAGAAAAATAGCCCTCAGTTCTATGAAATAGTTTTCTTGATTATATATATATATATATATATGTTAGTGTAAATATAGTTCGTATGGTTTTCTTAAGAGAAGCAGTCAAGATGTCTTATAAAAGATTTTTTTCTTATATGAGTACTAAATCTGCCAAACTCACTATGCAGGTAGTCATATGAAAACTATCATTTTGGGGATGTTTAATTTGCTGAAAATGAAATGCAATGTAAGAGATTGGCAGAGTACTGTGATTACAATGTATTTGAATTATTTTCAAGTTATTTGGTTCACAATATTTATATATTAATTTGCTGAAAATGAAATGCAATGTAAGAGATTTGCAGAGTATTGTGATTACAATGTATTTGAATTACTTTCAAGTTATTTGGTTCACGATAAAATAAACACAATATTTATATATTTTTTTTTGTTTGGTTCAAGTAGATTGAAAACAATGTAGATCTAAATAAGTTGTTTTCGGTCCGTGGAGGATGAGGAGGCGTGGGCAGGCAACCAACGGTTGTGGCCTGGTTGGCGGACAACCGGTGGCTGAGGTGGCAGGTAGCTGACAGTTGTAGCCTGGTCGGCAGAGGATCGGTGGCTGAGGCAGCGGCGGCAGCGGCCGGGGGGACGCGATGGCCAAGGCCGTG
>NW_018164867.1:166736-167121 GCF_001263595.1 Phalaenopsis equestris | reverse complement strand
GTGGGGACGACGGTGGTGTACAGGCTGCAGTGGAAGGCTGGTGGAGACTAACGGGCGGTGAGGTTAGCGTTGATGTTTGCGGGCGAGTTGGGGGACGACGGCTTGTCAATAACATCTTAAATGAATAGTGCAATTCAATTTCGATCAAATTCTAAATTCAGTCAAAATGAACTATGATGTAAAGTTTAAATTACTTCATACTTTATATTGTATTTGAAATTATTCATACCCACCCAAAATTCACTCAACCAAACATCCCCTTCATCTGACGAGTTGTCATAAGTAACTTACCAAATCATAAGAAAAAAAAATTCTTATTCACTTCATCATTTTATATATATTCATTTGTCTTATACATATAAATATAAATATATATATAAATATA
>NW_018164867.1:163171-166713 GCF_001263595.1 Phalaenopsis equestris | reverse complement strand
GGAGAGAGAGAGAGAGAGAGAGAGAGAGAGATGTATAACAAATGAATCATTCATAGAAATCCAAATGTTGGATTAGTCTGGTGCTATATTAATTCCAAAGGTCAATGGTTGTCGAAGTCAAAGCTTCTCGACATTAATACAATAAGACCAACCTTATTCTTTTGAGGATGAGGTAATTTCCACAGGTGCTGCATTTCCAAATTTGTTGTTCTGCTTATGATTCCATTTGGCAATGACTCGCATGCTAAAGGCTTTGCTTGATTCTAAAACAACAACAATCATAGCAAAAAAAGTTACAAGAATCTCAATTATAAACAACAACCATAAGATCTATAATTAAACTAAACTTTGTGGAAAAAATACCTCACAGAATTTGGATTCTGTGGTCTGGTTTGAAATGGAAAGAACCAACATGAATGCTTTCTGCAAATATGTATAAAGAGAGATTAAAAAATTCGAAGCAAATCAGTTATTTGAATGTACAATCTATTCGGTAGAGCCAACAGGAATCATTTATATTTTATCTTACACAAATGAAAAAAAGGAAACAGAATAGTTATGTTTAAATTATATGTTTAAAATGTCAAGGTAGTTAACGAAGGAACTAGAAAATAAAATACACTCACAGATTATGCTGTTGGAAAGCAAATGCAGGTGTTGCACATAAAAAAGAGATTTTGGAACAAAATTTATATAATTAATTTTTGAAACAAAAGAATGGCATATCTTCAAATCTAGTCAACATAAAATATATAAAAATGCCACATAGCTGTAATTCACAGCGTTGCATACAGTTCTGCCATTAAAATGAACAAAATTTCTCACAAAAAAAGAAGAATTACAGATAGAAAAATTAGTGCAAGTAAAGCTGTCCAAGCAAATGATCTCCTTTTTGTAGACCCTTCAAGCCGAGAAACCTGCCAGGAATGAAATAGAGAAGCAATTCAAACACCACTATATTACAGTTTGCAGGAGGCAACAGGAAAAATTTCATTTAAATAATTACATCATTACTTTCAACAAAAGCACTTATGGTAAGGCTAACTTTTTTATCTATATCTATCTATGTAATCAAGCAATTGAAATCTAATGGCAAATATACTATGAAGCTCGGTAGATTCTATTAAAATTGAGTCAAAGTTTTGTACTATCGAGTCTCTACAATACATGATTTCGGTCACCTATTTATTACAATAATTGGATTGAGATTTGCAAAAATCTTCATTATGAGCAACAAGATCTTTCCTTTTATATCATTTTAAAAGATTGAGATTTGCAAAAATCTTCATTTTATTACATTAATTTCATACTTTCAAGTCTACGCCTTATTAACACCAAAAATAAAGCCTTAAAAAGTGGGATTTAGTATCCCATAATTGCAAGCAAATAGTAAAGAAGAGAAAAAAGATAGGAAGCGATTTTTGTCAATGAGTAAAGAGGAGTTTTTCATGTTCAAGAGGGAGTGTGGGTTGTTTTTCCTTTTTCAAGTTTTCAAATTTAAGAGAAAAAAACTCTCATTTGATGAATTAACAGCGTTTTACTCTCGACGTCCAACTTATCATCTTCTTAGGCGTTCTCAATTCTATCTCAATCATTTATATAAAAAAAGGACATCTCTATCATTAACTTCACTATTTCATAAAATATAATTTCTCTATATACCTCTTTTAAAGCTTAGTAAATCATGTAATTGCATAATTGAATCACAAAACTAAATAAACTCTGCATATGCTTTTAGCTATGTAATTAGAGGGATTGGTATCATTATTTTATCAACACAAACCAAGAATAAAGATAAAAAGCCGAAAAGGGAACCGCAGAAGGTGAATCCCATCACTGATCATATCAACAAAATGATTGAAATAAGTTCTTACCATGAGGAGATTAAACAAAAGATGAAGATAAAGAGGAGAACAGTAATGGCTGGAGAGCAAAGACCTGAGGTCCTTAGCAGCGAAGAGGAGCCCGAAAAGAGCGATAAGGGTTGACTAAGTATTCGGATTTGATAAAAAAACGATTTTTTTGCTCCGGAGAAGACGAAAGATGGAGACAGAGACGGGAGGGATAGAGAGAGAGCAGGTGGAACGTTCAAAATGCGCATGCGACTTCGCAGTCAAGAAACAGGGGCGGTAGAAGGCGAGCAGGAGTCGGTTTGGTTTGTTAATTGTTTGGATATGGTTGGTATTTGATTCATTTGAAACACATCATTTTTTATGAAGTTTAGCTATTCGGAACAAGCCTACTAGCTCTGTTGGACGAATGGATTTCTTATTTTACGATTAGTTTAGGAGCCGCCGAGCGATGTTCTCTCGGTGGTTGGTTGAAATTGAAGTTCATTAAATTGTATTGATTTTACTAATATTTATTTACCGTATAAAGAAACTCCGGGTACAAAAATAACATACATGATACATTGTACAAACAAACTTTTTACTGACGGGGTGACCCCTCAATTGCTCAATTTGCTCCCATTCGTTCGTCTCTTAGTCGGACAAAGCACATGATGACGGTATGTGGTCTTCTTGTCTGGTTTCACTGATGTTCCTATAGCAGTTCCTTGGTCCGCTTTTGCTCGCTCGAACGGTCCTGTGGATGTCCTTGAATGGGCCTTAAGGTCAGTTGGCTCGTCATATGGCCGAGCGACCCATTGGTATTTTGTGACGACCTTCGGGTTTAAGTGTCGACTATCTGAATGATCTGATTTGGCTCTCCCAGCTGGCTCTGACACATCTCAGCCATAGGCCCACCTCATTTGGAGATTCGTGTCGTCTTGATCTAGTCATACACATATAGTTCCCAACTTTATTGTTTTTTGAAAGTTACAACTACTATGAAAACATAAAGTTTATCACTTCCTTAATTGCAGTTTCAATGAGCATTTACTAATAAAATTTTATAAATTTCCTTGTGCTACCACTCTATAAATAGCTTTTGTTAGCTGTCATGACTAGTATCTCTCCTTTGTCTAGAGCCCTGATTGTTCTTCCTGTGACATCCTTTAATGCCGAGTGAAAAGAAAGGGTCTGAGGGGTCCTTCCAAGCTGACAGTTGAGAAGATCCACCCTTCGCATAATCTTTCTGAGGGTCATCGTGCCCGTGCAAGTTCGACTGGGGAATGACAAAAAATGCCCGAGGGCGGTCAGCCTGCGAAGAAAATGAGAATAAATCAATTAACCTCTAAAAAGTTGTCTTCGGATGGACACGGTGATGATGATGATTCTTCAAAAGATATTCCCTTGGCACGTCAGAGGTCTGGGAATAGTCTACAAATTCCTCCCGCAATCAAGCCATCCATCCAGTCTGAACGCCAGAGGGCGACGGTCAAAGGGCTTCTAAGAGTGTATTGCCTACGGGCAAGGGTGCGACTAATTCTTCTCGAGAGCTGGGAGCATTTCTCTTGCGCCCAGTGATAATTGATCATTTTTGCTCCCGGCTAAAGTGGATAGACTCCTAGGTAGAAGTGTGATTTCTGATTTACTTGTGGAGACCTATCGTTTTGATTTGCCTTTATCACTCTATGTATATGTATGTATGTATATATA
>NW_018164867.1:162157-163114 GCF_001263595.1 Phalaenopsis equestris | reverse complement strand
TATTATATAAAAGGAGAGGCTGTCTGCGAAGGAGAGGCTGTCAGATGATGGCTGTTCGATGCATCACCTTCCCGTTATCTCCCAATCCGATTTACCAGAGAGTTCCTGTATCTAGATGCAGAGCCTCTGTTCCAACCATCAACCATTGCTGTAGTTTTGGAGATGGGATAAATCGAAGAGCGCAGTTGCTAAAAAAGGTCAACGAGTCGGCGGAGCTTGAGCTTCTGGTGGGGGAAGGCGAGTCTGCTGTCAGCGACGAGGATGTCGGTTTTCTCAGCATTCGTCATGTTGGGATTCTATGCGAGAACCTTAAAAAAGCCCTTGATTTCTACCAAAAAATTTCTTGGACTTAAAATTAATGAAACAAAACCACATGATAAGCTTCCATATGGAGGAGATTGGTTGTGCGTTGGTGATGAAATGATTCATTTGATGGAGCTTCCAAATCCTGATCCTTTGACTGGACGACCGGAGCATGGTGGTCGAGACCTTCAGTAAGTCTGGAAGGCCCGCTATTTTTACTCGTGATCCAGATGGAAACGCTTCGGAGTTCACCCAAATAGAATGAATTAAGTACTCCTGCTAATAAAGAAACATACAAGAAGAAAGAACCAGTAAATAAGCCAACAGAAGAGTTGATCATTGCTCTATCGCACTAAGAGAGCCATCGCAACACTGCACTTATATGAGGGCATATATTGTCAGTCCTAATCAAAAGTGTGCTCTCTCTCACTTAAGAGGAGGTAATTAACCATGGTGGATGATGCCCATGGTAGACTTGCAATCATGTGAACGAGATCCAGAAAGAGAAAATCTTTGGGTAATGTTTATCACTGTTTAATCTACTTCTTTAGAATATTTTTTGAAGTCGATTGAGTCCAGTGGCACTTTTTAGAGCCCATAATATATACATATATTTTCATTATATATATATATATATATATATAATTTTAGAAA
>NW_018164867.1:144280-162017 GCF_001263595.1 Phalaenopsis equestris | reverse complement strand
TATATATATATGAAAAAGGATTGAAAATGATCCTAAAAGAAAAAAAAGAAAAAGAAAAGGAAAGTTAGAAGAAATGAAATGTGAGGAGAAGCTTGAGGAGAAGTCTGATAAAAAAAAAAGAAAAAGAAAAGAAAAAGAAAAGATCCTAAAAGAAAAAAAAGAAAAAGAAAAGGAAAATTAGAAGAAATGAAATGTGAGGAGAAGTCTGATAAAAAAATAGTTTCACTTAAACTTTCTTATGTAATCTTAAGCTTAAATGTTTACTACTATAGTGTTTGAAATTTAGTCTTTAATATTTTTTAGGAATCCCAAGTTTTACAAATTGCAATTTGATTTTGAAGTAAATAAACAATTTGAATTCCTAGGTTGAATATAAGATATTCATATACCTTAGTCCTAGACCTATTTACTAAAATTTCCCCTAGATTACACAGTGACATTCTTAAAGCAAAATTGTAGGAAATCCTGAAGAAACACATTACCTTAAACAAGCAATTAAGTTTTTTAAATTGTAGTACTACTTGAGGACAGATAATATTTAAGTTTACGGGATTTTTGATGTCATGTAGCATGCTAATTTTCCTTTTATAGTTAATATTTATTTTTGATGATATTACATTTTAAAAGAGATTATTTCTATGTTTTTGTTATAAGTATAATAGGTAAAGAAAATGGAGCAAATTGGAGCAAAAACATAGCGAAACGGAGGCGAAGGGAGTAATGGAGCTAAGCATGAAATGGCTCCTAGGTGCCAGCTTCTGTCTCCATGAAGCCATATATGGGTGCTTAGGCATTGGACTCTGCCAAATCTGAAAAGATGGCGCCCTGGCGCCACAAACTGGCGCCTAAGCGCCGGTGTTTTTCCAAGCTGACTCAAGCAAGTGGCACCTAGGCGCCACAGATTGGCGCAAAAAGTGTTTTAGAAGTTTTTTTCAGCAGTTGTGCACGAACTTGGAGTTATTTTTCTAGGGAGAATCACTTGGGGGAAAGAAGAGAACATTTGGGAAGCCGAGAGAAAGCCAAGGAGTGCTAAGTTTTTTTCAGCAGTTGTGCACGAACTTGGAGTTACTTTTCTAGGGAGAATCACTTGGGGGAAAGAGGAGAACATTTGGGAAGTCGAGAGAAAGCCAAGGAGTGCTGGTAAGGAGAGGAGATCTACGTTTTCATTTATCTTTTCTCTAGTTTCTTTGAGAAACCTGAGTCAATTTGTAAGGTGATTGTTGTTGTAGTGCAAGGAGGTCCTGGAGATCCTCTAGGGTGGAGTTTCCATTTTATTCTCAATGAGGAAGATAAGTATTTTTTTACACATTATCTTGTATTAAGTAATTTCGTTTTGCATGACTTTGATTTATTATAAGATGATGTATTCTTATGTTTTCTTTATGTACTCTAAGTAAACCCTTATTCCATCCTCTTATGATGAAATAGTAACATGTGTAGGATGTGGATTTGATTAGAATGAATTTCATTTCATGTTTGTGAAGGTTTTTACTTCAAGCTTCAATTACATTTCAATCTGGCCAATTGTTGTGTTAAATTTTGTTGTAATTTCATTAAGATCTGGGAGGGCGGTGGAGTTAACACTGAGTAAGAACCCCATTGATCTATAGGGTGAAAGAAAAATAATTTGTAGATTAGTGCAAAAAAATTGGGAGATAAATTTAATGGGGGTAACTAGGAGATTTCTAAGGTGACAGGAAGAACACTTCCATAGTTAACCTAATTTATTTATGCACATAGAAAAGGGTAAAGAAAATAACTGCTCCTATTTGTCACAAAAATTCAACTAGAATTTCTAAGTGTTCTACACCTACACAAATTACTAATTTCATTGCAAGGGGAGAGTCTTTTTAATAGCTTGAACTCCCTTTCTTTATTTAACTTTAGTTTAATCAGCTTTATAGTAAATTTAGAGGAATAATGATAGTTTGGTAGAATTCCCTAGATCACACTAAAATCGAACTTATTTCCTAGCTAAGACTACTTAAATTTAGTTGGAACTTTTCTTAACTCTTTTAAATTAACAGTCTTCCCAGTGGGATCGATACTACGAGTTTAAATAAAATCCAATATTACTTGAATGGTACGTGCACTTGCGTAAAATACTAAGTGTATAGTACTTAATCATGGTAAATCTCTAGTTATAAGATTTATATAATATATTTTAAAATAATAATATTTCATCCCTAAACCACTAGGTATACCAAAGGTAGGTCAGTTGCCAACCCTTAGTCTTTGATGACAAACTTCTTGAACATCCCTTGGATGACTGTGGATAATATGGAACAAGATATTCCCTTCAATATATCAGTTCTGCAAGAGGAATGTTTATTGCATCCAAACAACTTTCCTATAAAGGTTGAATCTGATGCTTTTTTGCCTTGCATCCAATCGATAGTTCATACTTGGATCACCCGATCATCTTTTTGTTCGCCTTGTGACTCGGTCGGTTTGGACTTACTAGCTTGGCTCGGACTACACTCAGTGGGACAAGTAGGCTTCATGATTTGGCAGTGGGCCCACCTTCACCTTATTCTTCTCTTCTGGATCATTGGGATCAACATTAGCATATCTTTGTTGTACATATTTTATTTTCTTTGTTCTTATGCTTCTTCAAAGTGACATTGGGATAAGAATAAAATAATTTATTGCAATGATAGATAACATTTATTATTAATTAATATTTCTATGATTAAACTCACTTTATTTTCACACCTTTAATTTCTATAAATAAGGCATAATGGGACTCAATCACAATCCTTATTTACTCTGTGACTTCTCGCATTTGAATTGGTCAGCTTTTGTTTATTTTTATGGAAAGCCTATCAAACTATTTAGACAATATCCCAAACAAAGATCTGATCTATTTTTCCTTTTAGAAACAGAAAAAAAAACCACTTTGAAGGTGAGAAAAATAAGAAAGTTGTCAGTAAGAAAAAGAAAAGTAGTTGTGCTCTCTCGTTCAAATCAGGTGGGAGTTTTTGATTCATTCCTCAACAATAAGTGAAGGAATGTTTAACTGACAGTCCTAACCATAGATATGATATCCCAAATTGTGGTACAAGACTTGCAGGTCAAGTAGGCAGTCGTGCAAGAGGCTGCAATTGTTCTCCCATCACAAAGTGAGAGTGTTGCGTCAATTACGACATTGGATCAGCTTGTGGGTATGAGGAGCCTTAGTCTTATTTGTTAGATTTTTTTGAAGTCATTTTTCCTTACATTATTTCTTGGTACAAATTACATAACTTTGAGAGGCCTGAGTTAGGATCTAGCCTTAACACTAATTAGCGAGAATCTGACTGAGGTGATAGCGATAGTGGAATAGGTGTCAGGAAAGGGTGGGCGACTCTATAGTGAGAATGGTGGAGTTAATCTCCCTGACTTCCCCCTTAATGGACATAAGAAGCAATTGATCGACTTAAGGTGTTCCTTGGGTCATTTGGCCATCATTTTGTTGAGATCAAGAGATCATTTGCAAGATTGTCTGGGATCTACGGAGGTGAGGAGATGCATGAGCTCTTTGCTTGTGTGGAGAAAGTGGTGATGGAGAAGATGGTGGCCACTCTTCATCAAGAATTGTCGAACGTCTAGGAGAGAACACTAATACTTTAAGATCAAGTATAGTAAATTGACTGTGTTAGTTTAGGTATGGGGGTAATTTTGTATAGGAGGTTGCTTTGGTTGGGGTATGCCTCGATTGAAACAATAACAGGTTCCCTTATAAAGTATTTTATTCTGGATTAATTTCTAAGTGATATTCTATAGTTTTAAGGACTTTTTAAAATAAAATTTATTTCTCTATCTCATTTTCTATGCTGATGTGATCCCACTATCGACCCTTTATGAAAAATGATGTGTAATTCTGATTTTATGTTGTGAGATGGTTCAACTAACTCTGTTTTCCTATACATATAAAGGATGTGAGGTTGGTGATATTATGTTTAATTTTCCTTTTTTCCCTTCTTTTCCTTCTTTTGGCCTTCTATCCACACTCGGCTCAATGGATCCATAATATTCTCTGAAAGTCTTCGGTTCAGACGTACTAAATGATTGATTGTGGCTGACTCATGAAGAAATAACTCGGTTATACGAGACTTACATCTTTGATCTTTTCATCAAGCTTCAGGTCACTGATGAGACAGAACGAGCTACCTCTTTGTATGGTGTCGACCTCCTCTTTTTAAAAAATCAGTTTTGTTTTGGCCTCTTACTACCTCTTTTTTGAGAGTTACTCTCCATCTTTTCCCGATATGGTGTCATCCCTGTCAAGATTATGCCCAACTTCATAGCAGCCATCATGACATTTATCATCTTCTATCATTAGAAGGGTTCCATGATATTTCAAACTCTTCAACTATTTCTTATTTCAGGACAACCCAAAAGGATTTGTACAATGTCGCTTCAGTCGACATGTTTCGACTATTGGGGTTGAAGAATAAGGTGAAAGATTGGAAGCCCTAATTCTTCTTGGGCTCTTCCCTCATAGGTGATACGTCCAAACAACCCGATCTGGCAAGGCTCTGGAAAAAGCAAGGAATAAAGTGTTGATAAAAGTGTTTATGGAAGCTGGTAATGTTGTATGGCATCAATTATCAATCCACCAATATCTTGATATGAAAATTGTCAATCAGGTGCTTCACTATAAAACATTTTATTGAATGATAGTAGAGGACTAGAAATCCTCTTATGCTTGCAAGGCTGAGAGGGAGGCAATAGTTGCTACTTGTGTAGCCAAGAAGAAGGCTCATATGGTCACTAGCCTTGAAACTGTCCAAGTAAAAAAGGAATTGGCGTCCAAGGTAGTTTTAGCTAGAGAAAACCTAGAATGTGCGGACCTTTTTTAAAATATTTATGATTCACCTATTCTTTTTCAAATAATTTCCACTGTCGGCGCTATTTTTGGTTGTGGAGTTGCCCATTAGAAACTGTCGGTCACCAGAATTGAAATCCCGTCGCCTGCTTCGGAGGGACATTTTAATTTATATATATATGTATATATATATATAACTTTAGAAAAATATGAAATCGAACGGATCTCATATCTTTCAAAGTTTAGATGAAAGAGCGTTACACCTCAAGCTATGTATCTACCTCAAAAGATAAACACATAAATTGATAGTGAGGCTCAATCAAATAAACTAAGAAATATATAACATCTGTCTAGTCTGCAAAACCATTTTTAATATAAGCTGACAAGTTCCTATATTTAATATGGAAAATTAAATAGGGTTTATATTAAGCTTGGTTCGAAAAAAGCTTCCTATAAGAGTAAGCCCCTATAGTTAATTAAATCTTAGATAACCGAAGTCACCTATGAAAACTCTCGATAAAAATCAGGAAATATTAAAATAAACCCTATTTAATTCTTCATATTAAATAGAAGAAATTGTCGGCAAACAAAACGGTTTTGCAGACCAAACAGACATCATATACTTCCTAGTTTATTTGATCGAGCCTAACCCTCAAGACTTGTGTTTTTCTTTCGGGATTGATACAAGATTTGAGGTACAACGCTCTTTCATTTAAATTATGATAATATGAGGTCAATTTGATTTCATATTTTTCTAAACTACATATATATATATATATATATATGTACATATATATATATATATATATGTACATATATATATATATATATATATGTAGTTTAGAAAAATATGAAATCAAATTGACCTCATATTATCATAATTTAAATGAAAGAGCGTTGTACCTCAAATCTTGTATCAATCCCGAAAGATAAACACAAGTCTTGAGGGTTAGGCTCGATCAAATAAACTAGGAAGTATATGATGTCTGTTTGGTCTGCAAAACCGTTTTGTTTGCCGACAATTTCTTCTATTTAATATGAAGAATTAAATAGGGTTTATTTTAATCTGGGTTCGGACAAGCTTCCTATAAGGGCAAGCTCCTATAGTTAATTACATCTTAGATAACCGAAGTCACCTAAGAATACTCTCGATAAAAATCAGGAAATATTATCTTCAAGGAGTTCAAAAAGATAGGACTTTTCAGGACTTTTTGACGAAATCGGACAAAGAGGTGTGAAATAGAAATGACTCAAATTTGGAACATTTAGTGTGGAATCCAAAGGTGGAAGAGCTAGGGGATGTCATGACTCCGAAGGAAAACCTCGGTGACTTCCCAGTTTATCTTATACTTTGGCTTCAATTTAAAGGAGAAAATTATTTAAATATTTCATCCTGTCAATTTTATTTGTTAGGGCTTACATTTATGTGAAACGATCACACAAATAGCCTGAAAGATGTGAGGATTTAGGTCGTAACGAATGACAACCTCGGAATCCTAGGGCGATTTAGGGCTTATATTACACAACACGATTGTGCAAATGCCTAAAGATGAGTTGAAGATTTACGTTGTATAAGAAAACAACCTCAAAGTCTCATGACGTTGTTGTTTAATTCTAAGGAAAGGAAATTGGTTTAGCTGAGGAAAACATGTTTTGTTGTTGAAGATGGTCGTGCTGCCCACCATGCTAGCTCCAAGCTTCTCGCCGTGACGAATTTAAGTTTCCGAGTGTGTCAAGTTACGATATCAAATCAGGTGGCCCTATAGTTGTAGTTCATTAAATATTTTATGAAGGCATGTTAAAGTTGATTAAAATGACATCGATTAGGATCCTACGATTCCCTCATTCTGGCACCACTATTTTCCGTTGGATTCACTTAGTCCAGATGAATTTACTAAACTCAACTTAATGAATTCCATACTTTCACTTTGATTATGGAAAATCTCGTTAGCAACCGTAGGTTACCTCCTCCAAGGGATTCCCGATCATCCGATAAAGACGTCTTAATTTAGTTGCAATTATTATTTTGTGATGTTTGTGATTAAATTTTGAGTTGTCTTATATTTTGAATGTTGTGGAGGTGAATTTTATCTTGGTTGATTTTAATTTTGGTTTTGGTTTCAGTTTTGTGGCTATCCTAATAGTTTTAATTTTCATGCAGGGTGACATCGTTGTTTAGCATGTAAGTTCGTTAACCAAGTTTTATAAGCATAAAAGTATAGTGTGCAAAGTATAAGAAAAGACACTACTGTAAACTGTAAAAATGTACCTGACGATTCTTCTCGTTCCACCACTGGTGTGTCTACCAGATCCTATGTCATAACTTAATGGATTTAAATTTTGAGGATAATTCCATTAAGCAAATCATAATATGTTCAGATGTTCTATAAGATTTCTAAGGGATTCTGAAGAAATCTCGGGTAATATTCTAAACATTTCACAGTCCCCGGAATTATCTTGAGTTCGTTTTGATCTTATTATGTTTGCTATATAGTTCATCCATTCAATACCCTTATGCTCAGTGAATTATGATGTTTTCGTTATCTCTTAAGTGGGGTAACCATCATTTGATATCTCACTTAAAAATTATATGGGTAAAAACCTTTAAGGGCAATTTGATTTTAATTAATTAAAGGATTTAATTAATTTGATATTTAAGGATGGGCTTGTAGTGTTTTGAAATGTCTTAAATTAATTAGAAGTTATTTTCTAAACCTTATTAAATAAAACTTGATTAAGCCTAGCTCACTACTAAGTCCTTAAGTTTTAATGGGTAGATTTGTAATTTTAAGAAAAATAGCTCTTTAAATATTTTTTGTTCTTTAATCATTATTATAAATTATAAATTATCTTGAAACCATTGGATAGGGGTTAAAATCAATGAGTTATACTCTCCTAAAATCAAATCCCTCACCGTAATATCTCCATACTTAAATGTTCTTCCAAACTTCATTAATTTTGAAAAATTACAAATTTATCCTTTTTAAAATCCAAGTGAGGTTGGTTTCTACCACTTTATCTCTTCTGTGTTTCAATCATCAAGATATGTTATTTAAGATCATTTATTGCCCACTTACCCTCTTGATTAGGCTTGAATATTAATTAAAGCATAAATTCCAAAATTACACTTTTGCCCATAAGGCCTTAATACCCTATAATTCATTAAATTAGACTTAAATGAGTTGAAAATTTTATGTTACCTCAATCACGGGTTAATTAAAACATCAGAGGAGAAAATGTGATTTTTTTTCCAAGATTTATTTAATTTTATAATTAATTTTAATGCAAAATATGAATTTCAATGAAAATTTAATAACTCACTCAAAATAAGACTTCTATCATTAAGAAAAAAATTGGAGATTCATGTAAATCAGAGGACCACTTGGACCAATTTTCATGATTTTTATATGTTTAATTTAATTATTAGGATTAATTGTTTTTTTTATTAGGATTAATTGTTTGTTTTGAGCATTAATTAAATATAAAATAATATTAAGATGGAAAATTAAGTCTTATATTTTATTAATTTTCTCTGAGTCTAGGTAACCCAAAGAAACAAATTTTATATTTTACTTAATAGAATTATTTTAGTGAGAAATTAAAAAAATTCATTTTTTAGCTTTTAAAATTAATATCTTGACTTAGAAAATTAGGAAAATTATTTTAATTGATTTCAAGTGATAAGGAAGCCAAATGTCATATTTTATTGTGTTTTACAATTTTACAATTTTTATGATTTTTAATTAATTTTTAATTATTTAAAGGGTTAAATTAGCTCAAAAATGAAGTGTTTATTTTTAATTAAACTTTATTTTTCTTAGGTTGCTCTAGTTATAAGGAGCTCTAAAAACTAACTTTTGTAATATTTTGAGTTATATTTTAATTATTATAATTATTTTAGTGCCAAAAA
Organism: Phalaenopsis equestris; assembly: GCF_001263595.1. NCBI lineage: Eukaryota > Viridiplantae > Streptophyta > Magnoliopsida > Asparagales > Orchidaceae > Phalaenopsis > Phalaenopsis equestris. Next base: position 153,297 of record NW_018164867.1, on the reverse strand, counting down.
ATGTTATTTTATCTAATTAATCAATTTAAGTAGTCAAATTAACTCTAATTGACTTAAAACTTTTATGAAGAGCTCCCCTGACATTAAATTATAGTGTGGAATAGTTTTTATGCCATTGAAATTTATATTTACTCCAAATTAATTTTATTTCATTTTTTAGGATGAGGGACAAATATGAATATTTTTAATAAATTAAATCAAGTTTATATTTTTTCCTAAGATCTTCTGGCCACAGTGAACCTACTAAAATAAATTTTATATTTTTTTTATGAGTATTTTAATTATTATAATTTTTATATCAAAATAGAGACCATTAACTTGAAAATTAGATACCTATGCCTAGAGATCTCGCCTAACCTTGGAAAAATCATGGAAAGAATTCTAATAACAAGTATAATCAAATCCAAAAGCTCAAGTCATGGTAATATGCCTATACAAATGGAGAGTTAAAATAAGGAAAATACTATTTAATTAATTTAAAATAATATATGCATCAAATAAACTTGAAAATGTTTCCACATTGTTTTCATCTCTTCGCTAAGCAACAAGGTATTTTTATTTTATTTTTATGATTTTTCTACACAAAGTTATGCATATTTAAAGTTCTAGGCATTAAATAAATAAGAAAAATCCCCTAATTTCCTACTAAAACCAGTCAGTGTTGATTGGATCCTCGTACGGGTCGAAGAGCCGCGTGTCGCCATGGGATAGTGCGTCGCCATCTGCGTCAGCTCTGCCTTTTCGCACCGCGGCTTGTCTGGCTTGATCAGAGCCGTCTGATGGATACACGCTCCATCGGACGGTGTTCGGTCATCGTCCCCAATAGATCTAGCCCAAAAACCATCCATTTTTAAAGCTTGATATCTCTCTCAATTCACAACTAAATTGAGTGCGGTTTTTTTTTTAAATGCTTGTCTTGATGAGGAGATCACATCCATACGATTGATCCTATATTCATAGAGAATTAAATGAAGCTCGGTTTAGGGTTAACTTTAAATACCTTGGTCCAAGAGAGGTAGCCTCGATTAGATGCTTGTGGAAGCTTGCCTTGACTCCAAAGAGCTCTTAGATGAAGTCCCAAGCTATGGTGAATTTCCTAGGTATGATTTCGACCAAAGCCAATTTAGGGGGTTGATCAAAGTCCACCTTAGGGTGCTCTGGTGATGGGGCTTTTGCGGGGGATCCTCTTCCCATGCTGTGGGGATGGTGTGGGTGCAATTAATTTTTTGGTGAAGGTTTGGAGAGTGTCTTGTTTCGGCCTAGGAATTTGGCTAACAAATTGAGCTTGAGCAGTAGATTTGGGTGGTTAAGGATGGTTGGGTTAAGCTCAATAGGTCTCAAAGAAGCTTTGGAAGCAATTTGGCAGGGTTTTCCCAAGGAATTTCAAGCTCTCCTCCTTTGGCCATGGAGGGGGGGGTTAAATAGAAAGGCTTAGAGAGGCCACCAGAGGCAATTGGTGGGTGTTTATGGTTGTTTAGGTGGAGGGAAGAAATGCCCAAGTGTTCAATTTGAGTTTTGCACATCAAGTAGGTTCAATTTTGAGTTTTGACCATATGGGCTCCCTTGGCCATGGTGTTTTCCAGCCACCAAGGTGGCCGACCGGCCAGGGAGGGATCACCATTTGTTCAGGGAGCTCAGGGCTTGGTTTTGGTGCAACCATTTTGGGGCTTCCATGTGTAAAGTTATTGGATTAAAATGTGGGTAAAGGGCTATTTTGGGTCAAATTGGGTCCAATCATGGTTTGGGGCTGGTTTCACCCCTCAAGTTGGGCTGGTTTCACCGCTCAAGTCTGGTTTGGGTGCTGAGAGAAATCAGGAGGTTCAGCTTAATTACCATGGTGAGGTCTCTATCCAAAGAGATTTGAAAAAACATGGGTTAGAGTGATTCATGGGAGTGGTTAAGAGAATATTAAGGATTTTTTAAAGCGGTTTAGCCTCTTTCTAATAATGCCTCTTTCTAATAATAGTTCTAATAATAGATTGATGATGTGGCATGACTCTCATGGCTTATCTATGGCTTAGGAGTGGCTTCATGACTTATCCTTAGCTTCGTCAACTTTCATGAGATGGGATTTTTGAATTTTGAAATATTTTGGTGTATTTTTTCATTATGCTTGATTTGGAATGATTTTATTTTGGATTTAGGACTTTAGGAATGATTTTAATAAAATGGATGATGGAATGAAATAATTGTCATGTGGGCTTTGGACTTGGGCTTTTGAAATTAAATGTAGTGAGCTTTGTGCTTTTAAAATATAAATTGATTTTGGGCTAAAATTTGGGATAATTAAATGTTGATTTTTGTGTAGGAATATGTCATAAAGGCTTGATAAAAATTTCAAGAGATTTTGAATTGAATTGGTGGGCTAATTTGGTGGATTTAGGCATATGGTCAAAATTGGGCTTTTTTGATTTGAATAAAATTAGGCTTTCAATTGGATCAAATTGGGCTTGAATTTTATTTAGAATAGAATTTGGGATGCTGGATTTTGGTTTAGAATTGAAATTGGGCAAGATTGGGGTCAATTGGGCTAAGATTGGGGCTAATTTGGGGACATTTGGGCCTTTAAGGGCAAATTGGGGCTTTTGGTCAAATTAGATAAAAATTGGTCAAATATGGTCAAATTGATGATCAAAAATTGAAATTGGGAATATTTGGGATGATTTTAGAATTTTTGGGAATTTTTTGGAATTTTTAGGTCATGAGGGGCATTTTGGTAATTTTGGCAATTTTTGGGGGTATTTTGGAAATTTGGCAAATTTTGGTCAATTTAGGTAGTAGGGAGTGGTTTGAGATGATATTCGGACAATTTTGAGTATTTTGGATAATTTTGGGATTTTTGACAAAAATTAGGGTTTTAGGGGTATTTTGGTAATTTTGGGATTTTGGGCTAAAATGGGCCAAAAAACCATGAAGCCATACCAAATCAATAGGATCCATGTGAGGACTCTTTTTGATGCTCAATGTGTTGGTTCCAACCCTCTTAGTCAAAGACTAGGGGTATAGGGTCATCCATATGAGCTTTCCAAAATGAGCCAGGAGACCAAATGAAGGGGTCTTAAGGTTTTAGAGTATGTGAGAGGTGTAGTGTGTGTGTGAGTTAACCCCTCCAAAACTAGATCACCTAGGGTTAGTCCTAATGTCTGACCATTCTATGGGGGACTCCCCTTGAGCTCCTTCATACTGATCCCACCTACTAAGTGCTAGATGTTAGGACCAACATGTGGAACTTCAAGTTGAGCAAAAGAACATTTAGAATTTCTATTAGTGAGGGTTTCTTTTCTAGTCCTCTAGTAATAGTCAACAGAAAGTTCTACGACTAGACCCTAAGCTACTAAAGATGAAAAAACTAGACCTCAACCAAATATGAGGTCAACATCCACATATGAGCTAATTCCATCAAAAGCTCAACATTTTTGACACCCACTAAGAGTTTTCTATTTGTTGCATGTCCATCCGACGCACAACAGCATGAGACAAAGAGCACTCCTTGCCAGGTGTAGTTAAGTCATTGCGAAGGAGAGGCTTTAGTGGAACAAAAGGAAGCAACATTTGCCTCCCTTTAGTCGGCTATTTAGGCATTCATCATTTGTTTGTGAAGGATGAAGCCAACTACCCTTATTTTGTTTGCTTGATTGAATCTCTCAAAGAGTAGCTCAAGCTAATCTGTAATGAAAGGGGGTGTCATTGTGAGGGGAAAACACCTCAGACTGATTTGAGAGACTTGCCTTCTGCTCCATCTCAAAATAAATGCAAAGGTTCCTCATTCATGTTAATTCTAATGCAATATGCTGAGTCTAGGGTGGGCATAAGCTCAGATGATAGGTTTGTGTTGATCAATTGTTAAAAAGATTGTTATTATGATTCCCCTACTGCATCTTGTTCTCCTCCAATGATAGTTGATCTTATCTAGTCTCTTGTCTTCTGAGAGGCCCTTCTAGAACAAAGCTTACTAGTCATGTGTCGAACAACAAAAATGTATCATTTAATGACCTAAGGAGTTTCTCATCTTCACTCAACCATTATTCTCCAAGAGTATTAAGAATGTCTCAAGTAGAAGTTGGTGGAGGCTGAAGAGAGGGTGAAGACAACCAATACTGAGATGCTCAGAAAGTTAGAGTTGCTTTCGGCTATCTAAGAGGAAAACCGAGCGACAAGAGATTGAATGGAAACAATGAAGTCTTCAAAGATGGAGTTTTCTTTTACATTGACTAATTGCAAAAGGCTCAATTGGTTTCCTATAAATGAACTAACACGGAGAAGCTTTCCACCCTGATGTTGGATTTAGAGGATGGGGAGGAGGAGAGTGATGAGAATGATGATGGGTCATCAAATGTTTAAACTACTCTCGGCTTTTTATTATAACTTAGAGAAATTTTCTTTTCTTCTTTTTTGAACATGTGTAATAAGATGTTAAATTTTTTTGTAAGTTTTCAATTATGAATGAAATGAGATTTTATTTGGTTGGTTGCACATTTGTATTTTTATTTTTTTTTTTTGCATTGGTAAGGTTTTTTCATTGTTATGTAGCCACCATAGATCTCAAAAGATTTTTTCAAAATGATCAAATACGATATTTGAAGAATAAAATACTATCCTAAAGGATAAAAATATTATCTTATAATGGATCTAATCACTCAGATGATGAAAATCTTCATGATTTACGGGTCTACGGAGCCAGCGTTTTTCTCTTAGCTTACTCATGTAAGATAATGTTTATTTTATTCAAGGTTATGCGATCCTTATAAGGGGACACCCACATAGTTAATTACAACTCAGAAGTTGTGGTACTTGAGAATATTCTTGATTAAACTTTTAGCTTATGTATTTCTCAATCATCAGCAAATGTCTGTGAGATGAAAGATGTTGAAGACTCATATGGACAGATTTGGGAACTCTGAAATGATTTAAGTGGAAGTGAAAACTTGGATAGGCTTGATAAACGTGAGCTGAGAAACTTTAGTTGGTTGAATTCAATTTCATCTCAGGGTTTGTTTTGGGTCGACATCTATGTTTGATATGGTTTAAATTTATTGTTAAATTATAGAAATGGTTTTTCTAACTTTTTAAAATTGATTTATTATTGTTAACTAAGGTTGTTTGGCTTATTTCAAGTTTTATTTAAAACTTTATTTAAAAATTATTAAAGTTCATTTGAGAGTTATTAAGTTTAAGTTTATTTAAAGATTTATTATTACTCTTTGAAATCAATTAAAATTCATTAAAGTTTGTTAAATTTAATTTATCAAGTTTTTTAAAAACTTTTAAAACTTCTTTAGATTTTTTTGTTAAATTTATTTAAATTAATTTAAGTTTGTTTAAGTTCATTTTTAATTCATAAAGATTGTTAAAGTTTATTAAAATTCATTAAATTTATTATTTTTTATTAAGATTCATTTATGTTTCTTAAAATTAATTAACTTTTATTAATGTTTATTATTTTTTTTGAATTTTTATTAAGTTTAATTTATTTAAAGTTTGGTTAAGTCTTATTAAAATTTATTAAAGTTCATTAAAGTTTGTTAATTTTATTATGATTTTGTTAAAAGTTATAATTGGTTGAAGTTAACTAAAGTTAATTAAATTTTATTAAATTTGAGTTGAGTTTTCAAGATTTCATGATCCATGACATTTGGACCCAAAATTTGAAAATAAGAATTATGGTATGGAGGCTGAGTCAGAGATTCAGGTTTGAAGTGTGGATTCAGAGTTGATTTGAAGTTTAATTGATCTGGATTAAGATTGTGTTGATTTAAATTGGAATTGAGATTGGAATTGAATTAGTTGATTTGAGTTTGCATTGGACTGAATTGTGTTAATTTTAGTTGAGTTGGAGTTGAGTTGATTTGTATTAAAACTAAGTTTAGTTGGATCCTAGACTAAGTGTGAAAAAGGGTTGGGGAGCTCTAGATTGAGGAGAAGCTGTAACATAAAATGACTCTAAAAAAGAGGTTATATATAGACTAACCTATATTTTAGTAATAATGCCCCTGATAAAGATGCTCATAGCTTTTAATCTTCTTGAGTGCATTAATATTCTTAGAGTATTAATCAATAAAATAACAGAATGTCTCCCTTGTCATCATAGGAATGACTTAAGTTAGATCGTCCTATTATTAAGTGGTTTGGGGTACCTTCATCAATAATCATGGGTCACTTTCTTCTACGGTGCCCCTATAGTCCAAAAGAGTATGTCATTTGTTTTACAGGTATTAGTCTTTAATTTTATATATTGGGTACATAGTAATCTAACTTAGGCTTCTAAACTGGACAACTCTAGGATGTGCGTGGACCTAAGATTTCTCTTACGTTAGCTAACCTCTAGGGTTCATAGTTTAGAGCTATCCTACACTGTGGTTGTGAAAATTAGAGTTGGTCGATTTTAAATATTTTCAGAGCTTAATATTTAACTCGTGATCTATTTGATTCCTAAATTTTTCAGTTATGGTGGAAAATCAAGGTTCTTCTAAGGGTTTGAGGTTCGATTTTTCCTAGATTATCAGTTGATATAAAAAATTAGAATTTTTCTAATGGTTATGTGTTCAGTTTTCTATCTTCAATAAAATTTTTCTCATTCTTATGGTTGTTTTCTAGTGTTGGGTCTTTTGTGTTTAAGACTTATGTTTAAAACAATTCAACTTAAATCTTCCAAGTATATGCTTTTCATACTTAAGGATAATTTGTAATCTCACCAAAATTATTTTGCTTTTCATATGATGAAAAAGGTTTTATAGAAAATATTTTTTTATCATTCAAAAAGTGTGAGTGATACAAGTTTATTTATATATGAATTATGTAGACTTGAAATGACCCACGATTTATAAAATTGAAGGCCAAGGCTAAGAAATCACATGTTCCTAGAGAAAACATGTGCATTCTGGAGACACTTATGTCTGTGAATATATAAACCTTGCCTAGGCTAGATTATTAAGAGAATATGACAAAGCCTATATAAATTATGATGTTTTAATTAATGATTCCAAAAATGAAGTTTGATTTTTTTTATGATCTGTTTAAACTAGATTTCCTTTAGTTTTTCTTAATAAATATATTTTTGGAAGTATTTTAATATGGATAGTTGATTAAGGTTTTAAAGTTGTATATGTAAAAATAAAAGATCAAGAGTTATTATTAAAAGGTTTTATTAAAATGTTTAGCTATTTATATTAGGGTTTCTTAAAGGGTTTATCAAAAATATTTAAATCTTAAAAGATGAAATGATTTTAATTTTGAAAAAAAATTTCCATTTATTTAATTTTGAAAGAGGTTTTAACTTTGAAAAAGGTTTCAACTTGGAAATTATATTTGAACTTTAATTAAAAGGGTTTAAGGTTTAAAATATTTTAGTTTGAAAGGATTTTCTAATTTTACTCAACAAAAGAATTTAATTTTGTTGAAAGATTTAAATTTATACTTTTGTTAAAAGATTTTAATTTTAAATTGAGATCATTTTTAAAGAAAATTCTCTTAAAATGAGGTTCCCTTTGAGCTTGACCTTCACAAATTTTGAAAATTTATTTTTTTTTAGCAAATTTTGTTGATATATAAAATTCTATTAGGTTTGCAAATCATCATTATTTTTTAAAAAAGATATTTTTAGAGCCCTAATTAATTTTTATATACTTTTATAAAATTTTACTATTTTAAGAAAAATTCTCTCTTATGTTTGAGTAAACCCTTTCTCTCACTTAGCCTAAAGAGTTGAATTATTCCTTCTATAAGCACATCCATCACACATGTTTAATCCTAAGGTCATAAAATCTTGTAAAGTCACAATTTTCATAATGAAACAATCTAACTTGCATATTTAACTGTTAAATTCAACTTGCACGTGAAAAACATTAAATGTCCAACTTGCATGTGAAACCATTCAACTTAACTAGTACATGAAAATCATTAAATTACCAACTTGCATACGAACTCATTAAATTTCCCAACTTACATGATATTAATAAATTCACCCCAAATTGTAAGATATTTAGAAATTCGCCCCTACTTGAATGATATTCTTAAATTCACCTCAATTTGGATGATATTTAGAAATTCACCCCAATTTGCATGATATTTAAAGATCACCCCAATTTGAATAATATTTAGAAATTCACCCTAACTTACATGATATTTAGAAATTCACCCCAATTTACATGATATTTTAAATGCTAGACCATGTATATTTTTTTAATTATTTTCTTGCATGGAACATAGGTTATCACATGGATTTTCAATCATCGACATAAGCTAGACATGGAGCATGATTTTATTTAACATAACACACAAAGATTAACATGATTTAAAGAAACAAATAAGTATATCAAAACACACACACACACACACACACACACACACACACACACACACACACATACATACACTCACATACATGCATACATTCATATCAAAACATACACATGCATAATTTTACAAGCAAAGCATACACACATTTTGCCATACATACATTCATATTAAAGCAGACACACACATGTTATCACTCATACATAGAAGCATCTACCTCTTCTCTCTTTTCTTTTCTATTTATTTTTATTTATTTTTGAATAAGGGTCTTAGGTTAATCTTTGTGTGTTTGGGTTCAAATAGGTAGAATAGGGTTATGTAAATTTTGTTTTGGATGGGTTAGAGTCATGTAGAGCTCAGTTTAGATGGGCTTGAGTCATTTAGGGATTGGGTTTGGGCATTGTTGACCTCACTTTTGGTTGAGGTCTAGTCTTTTTGGTTGGCCTGGGGTTTAGCCATAGGACTTTACTATTGACTATTCTTAGAAAACTAGACAAGGAACCCTTACCATTAGAAATTCTATACTCTGTTTTACTCAACTTGAAGTTCCACATATTGGTCCTAATCTCTAGCACTTAGTAGATGGGGTTACTATGGGGGAACTCAAGATGAGTTACCCTTAGGATTGCTGGACCTTAGGGTTGACCCTGGGTGTTGGTCTAGGGCTAAGGCACTCACTTGCAATCACTTACACTCACAATCACTCACTACTCTAAACCCAAAAT
>NW_018164867.1:141750-144220 GCF_001263595.1 Phalaenopsis equestris | reverse complement strand
GGCTAGGGTTTGGCTAAGACCACTACATAGAGAACCCAAAATGGGATTTCCATTGGTCCATGGATTATTGATGGTGGTTGGCACTCCAACTCTACCAAGACACCTAACATAGCCTTTTGCCCCTAAGTTCCCCCAAATTATCTAGATACATTTGGGACCGCAAATTTGGCCAAAATTTTCAAATCTACCTAAAATACCAAACTTGGTTCAAAAATAATTTCAAATACCTTAAAAACACCCAAACTACCCAAAATCACCAAAATTGGCCAAATTACCAAAATACCCCTCCAAAATTCTAAAAATTCAAAAAAATCCCAAAAATTTCTAAAACCCCCAAAATATTTTTCATTTCATTTTTCTCAACTATCACATGACCCAATTTGGCCAATTTGACCATCTTTGACCCAAACCCTCAAATTGCCCTTTAAAGGTCCATATTTTCCCCAAATTACCTCAAATTTCTATCCAATTGGTCTCAATTTCCCTAATTCAATTTCAATTCTAAACTAAAATTCACTCTTGATATGACCAATCTAGACTAAATTCTAGCTCAATTGGTCCATGATTTGATTCCAATTTTGATGTAGACCAAAAACCCAATTTTGGCCCTATGGTTTAGTTCCACCAATTTGAACCCATAGCCCATTCAATTGGCAACAATTTGTAATAAAAATTATTCATAACATCCCTATGCATCAAAATTAACCTTCAACTGGCCTTGGTGAGACCTCAATTTCATTTGATTTCAACCTAAATCCAAAAACCCCAAATTTGCCCCAAATTGGCCATATCTCAAAATCTCACCAAATTGATGGCCTTAGCCCCAAAATTTTCACTCTATCTCTTCATGAAAAATCTTCACAACATCTTCCTTGATCATTTCAACCATTCAATTTGGACTTAGCCCAAGTCTAGCCCAACCTAGACCCATGTCTAGCCCAACATGCTCAAATTGACCAAATTTCAAAAATCCTTCAAATTGACCTATTAATTGAACTCAAAATCACTTCAACCCTTCACCAAAAATCTTCATAAAAATCATCTACAAAATGTTGACCAATCAATTGGCCCAATTTACATGGCTAGCCTAGCCCAAACCTAAGGTTTGATCACTTGAACCCACATTGAACCCATCACTAAAGATGATCTAACTACCCCAAAGTCTCCAAATTAATGATTCCACAACCATTAGTTGGATCCTAATGACCAGCCAAAACCCATCTAACCACCTAAACTAAGCCATGGACCAAAGGTACCGTAAATTAAGGGATTTCATGCCATATTTTCTTAAGCTTGGGATATTTTTGCCAAAACAAAGCCCACGCACATTAAGTTGTTGTGTCATATTCCCCTCGATGCCTTGAGCACCTAGCCACCTCTCTCTGCCATGGCCGGCCGGCCTAGTCGTTGGAGAATCTCAAAACCAAAAGCCACCCCCATGGAACTTCACCCAAATCAAACCTAGAGGCCAGCTCAGCAAAACCAAATTGTAGAGCTCGTCTGCCCTCCACCTAAGCACCACTATGCACCCAAAAATTTGCCCTGAGAGCCACCCCTTGGCCATTTTTATAAAAACTCACCTCTACGGCCATGGGAGGTGTGCTAAAATTTTCTCAGAGAGAGCTTCCCAAATCACTCACAAAGCTTCTTTGAGACCTCCATAGCTTATTCCCATCACTCCATTGCCTTGATTCCCCCTGTGTGACCCTAATTTTGAGCTTGAAAATTAGGGCAGAAATAGGACATCCCTGAAAACACCACCAAACTTCAATTGCTTGTGCCCAAACCTTAAAAACAGTAAGAGAAGACAAAGCCCCATCAAATTACTCTCTGAAATAGCCTCTACAATAGCTCTAGACCAACACCCAAATTTGGTCTTGATCAAAATCATACCTTGGCTTTACACCAAGACTAGAGGCTCAATCCCTAGCCTCCTTGGATCCCAACGAACGTGACAAGAACCTATGATTGAAGCTTCACTTCTCAAAGCCAAGGTGTAAAACTTCTCTTATTCCTGAGCCTATTTAAACTCTCCATTTGTTTTGAGTTGATTTCATGGCATCATAAATATATGGATATGTTCCTTCAGTCTAGACGAGCATTTTTAAAAAAAATTTCATCTAATTTGAATAAGAAATGAGAGAGATCTTAAGGCTAGAAGATGGACGGTTCTCGGGCTAGGCTATCAGGGACGATGACGGGGAGCCATCCGATCGCGCGTTTATCGGATGGACGGTCGAGATCAAGCCGGACAACGTTTCAGAACATAAACTGTGGGCTAAGTCAGCGCTGAGGTGGATGGCGGTATCAAATGGGAGAGCGCCGCGTGAAGCTTCAGAGCCACGTACGTTGAGGTGGCGCCGCGCATTTAAATAGACAAATAGGGATTTAATTAATTCAGAAAATGATCCCTAACTTCAAAAATTCATATCTTGGTGTAGAAAAATCACAAAAATAAAATAAAAATACC
>NW_018164867.1:140502-141623 GCF_001263595.1 Phalaenopsis equestris | reverse complement strand
CATGTAGTAATCACACTATGGTCCATGCATGTAGACTTATCACCATAGCTTGAATTTTCGGCATGTTGTAGCCTCTATCATGGGGAACATTCTCTGATTTTTTCAAAGTCAGAGGAGGTCCTTAGACAGAGAATCATATTTTTCAAGTTTATGTGCATTATTTGCTTAAATTAATCATGAAAATTAGCATGCTGCTTAGAAAAATCCAAGAAAATTTTGGAAGGTTTATGACGACCAGGGAACTTTTAAGAAAATTTTTCACGTGTCAAGTCATTCAAAATACAATTAATCTTCACAAACCCTAAGTAAATGATTTTTAAAAATCAAAATACAACTCAAAAAATTATGAAACTTAGTTTTTTGAGTTCTCTATGATTAGGGGTATTTTTTTTTTTAAAAAATAATATTTAGAATAAAAACTTGATTTTTAACCTATTATAAATTTTTAAATAATTAAAAATCCCTAAAAATCACAAAAATAATAAAATTCATGGAAATGTTCTAAATTGTTTTCTAAGCACTTAGGAACATTAGAATATTTTTCCTGATTTTCTAAATAAAGATATTTAATTTTAAAGCTTAAAAATGATTTTTCAAGGCTAAAAATGAGTTTTCATTAAAATAACTCCATTAAATCAAATAAAATTAAGAAAAAATATAAAATCTTCTCCTTTACATTCTCTGACATCAGGGAGACCTTTCAAAATATTAAACTTAGTTTTCTCCGTTTAAAATATTTTATATTTAATAAATACCCCAGAAATTAAAATAATTATTAAAATTCAAATAAAATTCAAAAAATCATGAAATTTAGTCCAAATGCTTCTCTAGTCTAATTATACCTATAGTAAAAATTTCAAGGGATTAGGATTTACCTTGGTCAAGTTAGGAATTTTCTTTGAAAAATCTTATTTTTGCTTGAAAATAATTATATAAATTAAATTAAACTTTGAAAAATCACATTTTCTCCTCTGATGCCTTAATTGACCCCATGAATGAGGTAGGATAAAAATTTTAAAGTCATCTGGACTAAATTTGACAAATTATGAAGTGTTAGAGCTTTAGGGGCAAATAAGTAATTTTAGAAATTTAGCCTTAATTAACATTTAGGCTTAATTTAA
>NW_018164867.1:139758-140376 GCF_001263595.1 Phalaenopsis equestris | reverse complement strand
TAATAAAATTTGGAAGTTTATTAAAATAAAATGAACCTAGGACTTAGGGGTATGACTTGTGAAGTCAATAATTAATCAATTTAATACCCCTATTTTGATTTTCAAATGAAATTCAAATCATGAATCATAACCACCTAAAGCTTAACCTTTTTAAAATTAATTAAGATACCACTTAGGCCTTAAGGCCTTAGTAGTGATTTAGGCCAAATCAAGGCTAATTAAATGAGGATTAGAAAAACAAATCTAATTAAAATTAGAACATCTTTAAAACACTACAAGCCCAAGTCAAAATTTGGCTAAGTGTTCCAATAACATTAACTTGGCTCTTTAAGGGTCTTCACCCACATAATCTTCAAAATTAAATTACAGTGATAATTATCTTATTCTTAGGGATAATTGATACATCAATGTTCATTGAGCATTAGGGTATTTACAGGATGAATTATTAAGCAATATAATGAGTTTAAAAGAACTAAGATTTTCCATCAGGCAGCAAGAGAGTAGCACAGGCCTGCTTCTTTCTCTAGATCTGTTGGATACCTCGGAGATCTACTAAACTTAATATATTTTTCTTGGCAACATCATCCTTAATTAAACTTCTAAGGACCCACCAAGATA
>NW_018164867.1:123695-138949 GCF_001263595.1 Phalaenopsis equestris | reverse complement strand
GAGGTTGCTTGCTTATGCAACGTAAATCCTCACCTTATCTTTAGGCCTTTGTATAGCCCTGCTATACAATATAAGCCCTAACCCGTCTTAGGATTCTGAGGTTGTCATTTATCACGACCTAAATCCTCACATCTTCCAAGCTATTTGTGTGATAGTTTCACACGAATGTAAGCTCTAACTAATAAAATTGGCAGGATGAAACACATAAATATTTATCCTCAAAGCTGAAGCCAAACATTAGGATAACTTGGGAAGTCACCGAGGTTCTCCTCTAGATCCATGACATCCCTTAGTTCTTCCTCCTTTGGACTCTACAACAAAATGTTCCAAATTTGATACAATCCCCTTTCACACCTCTATGTCCGATCTCATTGAAAAGTCCTACCCTTTGAAACTCCTTGAATATAATATTTCCTGATTTTTATCGAGAGTCTCCTTAGGTGACTTTAGTCATTCAAGATGTAATTAACTATAGGGGCTTTCCCTTATAAGAAGTATGTCTGAACCCAGCTTAATATAAACCCTATTTAATTCTTTATATTAAATAGGGGAACTTGTTGGCAAATACAAAGGTTTCGCAGACCAAACGGACGTCATATATTCCTTAATTTATTTGATCGACTCTCATCCTCAATTCTTGTGTTTATCCTTCGGGATAGATATAGAATTTGAGGTATAGTGTTCTTTCATTTAAACTATGATAAATATAGGGTCAGTTTGATTTCATATTTTTCTAAACTAAATATATATATATGTAAACTAAAATGTCCTTCCGGAGCAGGCGATGAGATTTCGATTCTGGTGACTGACAGCTTCTTACGGGCAACTCCAACACAAAATAGCGCCGACAGGTACTTTAATGGGTTAGGTGAATTAAAGGAATAGTATAGTAAGTGGAATGAGTTGTTGAGTTTTGGTTTAATGTGTTTAAATGTTTTAGTGAGTGAATTAGTGAGTTAAATGGCTTAGAATTAATAGGTTAGGTGATTTAGTGAGTGAGTTAGTGAATTAATGCTTTAATTAATGTGTTTAATTTTCTTTTTAGATATTTTTTTATGCTAGTGTTTAGGGAGTTGATTGGTTTTTTGGTTAGTAGGTTGAATGGTTTAGGATTAATAGGAAAAGTTAGTAGGTTGAATGGTTTAGGATTAATAGGTTAAGTGGTTTAGTAAATGAGTTAGTGAATTAAGAGTTATGTTAATGGGTTTAGATTTTGGTTCATGTAGATTAGTGGTTTTAGGTTTTGATTTTGGAGAAATGAGGAAGGGAAATGTTTGAGATTTCAATTTGATGTAGAAATGGGGAAAGGAAACGTTTGGGATTTCGGTTCAGTGGAGAAGTAGGGAAGGGAAAATTTTGGGGATTTCAGTTTGGCGGAGAAATAAAGAAGGGAAATGTTTGGAATTTCAGTTCAGGGATTTGATTTGGAGGGAAAAAATCGTGAATAAAGGAGGTTTGTAGCGATACATGCAAGAAAACACATAATTAAAACATGTTATGGTGGAACATACAAAATAATACAAAAATAAAAGAAAATTATGATGAAACATACAAGAGAACATAAAAATAAACATAATAACATGAAAACATGCAAATTACATGGTGATAAATCAATTTGAAAGAAAAAAGAAGAATGGTTATACCTTGGTTAGTTTGTGGATGAGGTTGCTTTGATTGGTCTTCCTTAAAGTCCTTCATTACTTTTCTTGCTTTCCTTGGTGTTTTTCTCGATTTGTTAAAGGAGACAAGAAGAGCACCTTAGGTTCTTAGTTTAATGAAGAATGGGGGAGAAAGCATTCGGTTTTCAAGGAAGGCAATAGAGGGGAGAGGGGAGAGGGGAGAGGGGAGAGGGGAGAGGGGAGAGGGGAGAGGGGAGAGGGATTTTGATTTTTTGATGGAATGGAATAAGAACGAGAAAGATTGGCCATGGATTTGGATGACGGTAGGGTGGTTATAGACCAATTGGAGGGAAAAATGATGGAGGGAATGGTTGAAAAATCAAATGGGGGACATGAAATGAATTTTTTAAAAAAAGGAGGGACATTTAGTAATTTGCCAAGTTAGTTAGGGTAGTTATGCAAAAGATGAAAGTATATGTCATTTGAAATAGGATGAAATAAGGAATCCAATGGCTTAAATTAATTTTAAAAAGGAGGTCCCTAACTCAAGTTATAGGCATTTAAAGTGGATAGGTGGCTTAAAGTTGGTTATAAGGTTGTTAGGATGTGGTTATGGTTAAAAAATTGAATTGAGCTCCTTCTGCTGAGAAGAAGGCAAGGAATTTAATGGTGGAAGTTTATTTAGTTAAATCAAGCTCCATGTGAAGATATTGTTAGTCAAAGTGAGCTCAAACCCTTATGAGAGAGAATATGGTGGATTTTGAGTTGGAGTTTTTTAATTAATTTTATTATGTGAAATTGTGTATTTTTGAATTTACAACAACTTTATTTAAAGTTTAAGCTTTATTTGAAGTAATTTTGAGGTAGTTATGGCCAAATTATCTTATTATTATTGATATTATCAATTTTCTTTCCCTTGATTATCATCAGCTCAACCTCCAAATGAAGCTTAATTTAGGCGCAAAAGGATTCATTTGAAAGGTTTTAATGATATGACACAAGAATGAAGTCTGTTTCTAGAAATATTAATTTGTTAATAAATTTTTATGCATGAACACTAAGTGCTCAATTTTTCATTGAACGATGTCCGATGATCACCAAACTAGTTTGCATGCTCCTCATATATGATTTTAAAGATCATGCAACATACAAAATGTAATTTGGATCACCGAATGGGAGCTTGTCAAAAAAACAATAATTTTAGGGTTTGTGACGATAATATTTGTGCATGAAAACTTGAATTAAAGAGTTTCACGTAAGAATTGTTTCAAACGATTATCAAACTCATTTGTACGATGTTTATATGTGATAATAAGCCTCGTGTAATCTTCAAATGATGACTTGATTCCTACAATGATCTTGGGAGAGAAAATGATAATCTTAGGGTTTCAATGATTAAGGTTATTTTTAGGGTTATCTTTGGGTTTGATTAAAAATAGATTGTATTTGGAGATTGTTTTGATTAATTTTAATTTTTTTATCAAGTTAAAACTTAGTTTATTGAATTTGGTTTTGCTCAAGATAAAGCTCAAATGAAATCCAGTTATATTTAAGTCACAAAAATATGATTGACCAAAAATGAGGTCAACATGCATCTTTGTGCAAAATGGTTTGCGATGATTGTGTTATTGTGATGATTGATGGGCTGGTAATTTTAAGAATTTTTTTTCTGTCGGTCTATCGAGTTATCGCTTGAATCAAGCCTTACAATCTTTTGATCACTCGATTTGGTCATCACTTAGGAAGACCACACGCTATGTTAAATTTATTAAGCAGATTTTATCACAGTCTTCACTGGGTAACCTTCTAGACTTAGCGTTGGATGGATCCGTACGCTACCCACCATGGATCTTTTGTTAATGAGCAGGGCTCTTGATGCCCAAGCTTGACCTATTATGGCTATGACATGAGTTTTGTGGTACATGAGCAATGTGGGTCAGATCTTGTGTAATTTATTAATCTTATGTTTATTAAATCTTGTTAGTTATTTAAAAAAATTTAACAATGAAGTTATCCATCACTGCTAATTATCTTGGAGAATTTTATTGATTGGACGTTATCTTCCTTTTTCAGTTTTGTCGCTTTGTTAAAACCCCCGTTGGCAGGTTGGCCCGAGTTCCTCGAGTGTCGGTCTAACTTGGCAATCCCTTACATGAATTTTCCTATGTTTCCCGAGTGTCGATCAGCCTTGGGATTGTGTGCATAAATATGAATACTTAATCTTTTTTATTAAACTGACAATGAAATATAAAGGTGGGAAAGATAACACAAATTTATTGCTGAGATATAATTTTATTTTCCTAAGAATAGAATGTCTTCAAATCGTCTCCACTCAATGTTCAAGGCATCCCCTTTTTCAGCTTATTCATTTTAAGGGTGACCAACTTATTGACGATGAATGACCCAATCAATGTTTGGTCGAGTTTTCCCATGACATGTCCTTGTGTGGTTGGATCGACTTTCTTCAGCACGAGGTCTCCAATGATGAAAGTCTTCTCTCGAACGTGCTAGAGTACTTAGTCATACGTCTCTTCACTTCTTCCTATATAAGAGCTGAGTCAACTCATTTCTCATCCACAATGTCGAGCAGTGCAATAACGTTAAATGCAATAAGATTTCTCATCTGCAATAAGATTTGGCAAATATTTTTTGCTATAAAATAGGTTAAATGCAAGACAATCATTAGAGACAGTATTCACTTCCACTAATTGACTTAGTTATACATGAGACAAGAAATACGAGAAAAAATCAGTCTAAAATATTATTTTAATTGAAAGGTTTTTATCCTATATCACCTGTGCAATAACAAACCACTAGGCTATTAGCGTAACTCTTGAGGATGTGTGTGTGTGTGTGTGTGTGTGTGTGTGTGGCTATATCACCTATGAAATAACAAACCACTAGGCTATTAGCGTAACTCTTGAGGATGTGTGTGTGTGTGTGTGTGTGTGTGTGTGTGTGTGTGTGTGTGTGTGTGTGTGTATATATATATATATATATATATATATATATATATTAGATGCAGAGAATGAACCAGCTCTGAATGAATTACATTTATAATGCAATGGATGAGACCAAGTAGTTAATAACACTAAACCTGAGAGGACAAAAAGGCACATATAGAGATTTGGGATATCATTGATGAAAAATGGGAGCTTATAGGCCACCATCATTTACAGGTAGTTGTATATTTTCTCAAATCTCATTTTCAATATGTTGCGAACAAATCCACCAATCTTGACATCAAGTTGAACCTATATCATTATATTGATAGATTGATTGACGACCTAAATGAGAGAGAAACTACTAATATGCAACTAGTTCCATTTAGAAATAAGGACGGTTTTGTGGGCTACCACAACCAAATAATACTAATTCAAAATGTTCTCCAAGTAAAATTTTTAATATCTAATCTGTTCACTAAAATAAGTATCAAGCATTTATACGCCATTCTTTTAACTTCTAACTATATAATTTTCTTTTAAATATAGTTGAACGGTGGATTTAGTTTGGCGATAATACTCCGGAGTTTAATATTTTTCTATTAAAATATTAGTATTTACATGTTCGTCATTTGGATATGAGCTTAATTGGAGTACATACAGAATTAAAGAGTCATGCAATGTTGGGCACAGACACAACTCCGACACAACTAAGACACTTATCGGACGCCGCATAGAAGTGTCCAAACTAATTAATATTAAAAAAAAGGGAATTGGAGACACCAGTGTCCAAAATTTTGATACACTTGTCCTAAATTAATGAATAAAAAAATTCTGAAAAATATTTAAAAATTAAAATTAAAAAAAATGTAAAATATAGCAATGATTTGCATACATACCACTCAATTCTTATGTATTTACGTGTCTAACATCAAAATTTTAGTTTTTTCATATACACCACTTTACATATTTATAAAAATTAACAAAAAGTTTTTCATTTGATTTGATTTATATATTTAGATGTGATATAAGATATTTGGGTGGCATCAATGTAAAAATCAAATTTTAGGTTTGAGGTATGTAAATACATAAGAATTTGATGGTGTGTAAGTAAACACCTCAAAATTTAGAGTAAATACCACTCATTTATTAATTTAGTAATTTATTAATTTATTACTATTTACTTATTAGTTATTACTAATTACTTATTAGTTATTACTAATTAGTGATTACGTATCAGGTTTAATGTTTTACTGTTTAGCTTTTGAGATTTTCTCCTGTGTCTACTCGGTCCAAGATCGTTGGCTTCCTCAATTCCTCCTCCCTTCGATTCGCTTCGGCTTCGCGGCCCAACCTGCTCTTCATCTCGGTCACACCCTTGAGATCCTCGCTAGGGCTTTGGCGCTTCGCTAGTGGTAGCTTGGCTTTGGCGCTTCGCTAGTGGTAGCTTGCTGTCATTCTTTTCCTCTGCTCACTGACCACAGGCCATATAGGGTTTCGAGTTTTACTGTTAGGTACTCCTCTGGCTCTCATCTCATTTATTAAATATGTTTATTAGCGAAAATTTTCAGAATAAAGATTGTTGAATGATTGAGAAAGCATTAGATAACAGTGTTCTGAAATTATTTGTCTTTGTTGTTCTTCCATCTTAGTTTATATGGAACTAATAAAATGTTGTTAATTTGTTAAAAAACTTACAGTGAGGATAACCTTTTAATATTTGTTATTACAATGTTAGCTAATCACTTCAAGTATGACTGTCAGTCTTACTCTTAACAATTTTCTTTTGTTTTGCATTTGGATAAATTTAAAAGAGATTGAGTAATTTAGTTTCAGTGTTGAATACTTTAATTTCATATATTAATCTGAGATGTGATTCCAATTATTCTCATAAATGTTGATATCAGCTTCATTTTTCTTGAGAAGGGGTCTCACATAATCATTCTGATAACAAAAGGACTTCAACATTTATATAGGAGAATGCATTAAATACTAATATACAAGAGAAATTAGAGTGTCTTATGGCTTGTTGAGACGTGTAATTTTTATAGAAGTAGAACCATTTTTACAAGATGTAAGATTGGACCTTATTGACACTAAACCATGAGATTATTGTTTTAAGATCTAGAATTTCATAACATTATTTTATTAATAAGCTATATAATTTTTTCTTTTGAGCGGACGTGATTTGCGCCTCGTTTGTCATTTACAAATGTATTCATTTTAAAGCTATCCAAAAATGATTATTTATTGTTATTTTAAAATGTCCAATATGTTAGGTATTACTCATATCTACGGAGTTGGAGTTTCTTGGTGAAGCAGTGTGTCTCCGGGTGAAAATGAGTGTCTCTTGGAATAAAGAGGGTTGGGTGGAGCGAGGGCGTGATTATAATTTTATCTGAGGGTGTGTATATGTCTATATATATATATGTGTAACCCTATGAGATGTGTAGTAACTTCTCTGAAATAGTGAAACCGCCGCTCGCTCCCGAGGACGTAGGAAATTCTTTGCCGAACCTCGTAATCTCTGTGTTCTTCTTCTGGTTTGTGTCGATTCCTGTTTTATTCTGCTAAATTTCACTACAATTAGTATCAGAGCCTCTTTCGAGGGAACAAGAGGAGATCAACGCGAAGAAGGGTTTGGAATCGCGGCAGTTGTTCGCTGTGGGATTCACGGCATTCGCGTAAGGACGTTCCGCGGTCAAGGCTTCGGCTTTGGTCACTGTCAGCAACCAGGGAGTTCGTGTGATTCCTTCGTGCGGAATCGCGACGCAGAAGAAGGTTCGCGGCAAAGGCAGCGCGGAAGAAGATCCGTGGCAGAGGAGAATCGCGGGAGAAATTTCGCTTGCGGGCAGAAGGAGTTCGCGAATCATCTTCTTCGGCAGACGGAATCGCGGGCGCGACAGTTCGGACGGATCGGAGTCGCGATGGGAGAAGATCGCGACAGGCAGAGGAGAATCGCGACAAGAGTACAACGAAATTTTTCGCGGTTCTGCGAGGAGTGCTGTTCAGTGGTTCCGGAAGGAGTTCGGCGGTTCCCTGCGGACAGGATCTGCGGAAGAAACGGTTCCGGAGGCAGTTTTGCGGTCGCGAAGGGCAAAGAGGCGCGAGGTTCAGTTTCGTGAATCATAGTGCAATTTCAGGAAACAGAGGAGTTCGGCAGGTTCAACAATCCGTGGGAAACAGAGGTTGTCCACCGCGAAAGAAGCCTTGTTTTGCGGAAAATTTGAGGAGTTCGACCAGTTAAATTCGTTGGTTCGTCGCAGGAGATTTTGCGACAGGTGGAGTTCGGCAGGGTGCAGGAGGCGAGCAGGCACGATTATTTCGTGAACAGAAGTTTCGTGGAGGTATTCCTCGAACAGGTGCGAAGGGATTAGTGGCTCGCAGAAACAGCAATTGGCCGAGGTACTAGTACGAAAAACAGGAAAAGTGCTTCGTGAGAAAATATGATTCACGAATCACAGGAGAATTGCGGGATAATTGTTGAATTTGACAAGAAAAATTTCAGGTTTCTTTGAATTTATTTGCGGAGTATTTTCTTTTGTTTTTCGAAGCAAGGCAGGAAAATACGGTGCATGATTAAATTTCAAATAGCAATGTCTGAAGCAAAATTAGAGATAGTGAAGTTCGATGGAACGGGGAACTTCGGATTGTGGCAAACAAGGGTAAAAGATTTGTTGGCACAACAACGAATTTTGAAGGCTTTGCGGGTTACGAAATCTGATAATATGGAAGATGAAGATTGGGAAGAGTTACAACTTCGAGCGGCAGGTACCATACGTTTATGCTGGCAGATGAGATTATGTATCATGTTATGAATCTGAAATCTCCAGGAGAAGTATGAAAGAAATTGGAATCTCAGTTTATGTCCAAATCTCTGACGAATAAATTGTATTTGAAGCAAATGTTGTATGGGCTGAAGATGCAGACAGACACTGATCTGGTTCAGCACTTGAATGTCTTCAATCAAATAATCACGGATCTGACACGGCTTGATGTGAATATTGAGGATGAAGACCAAACAATGATTATTTTGTGTTTATTGCCTACTTCTTATGAACATCTGGTGACTATTACATATGAGAAATAAATAATTAAAATTGATGAGATTACTGCAGCATTGTTGGCTCACAACCAGCAGAAGTAGAATGCAGAGGAAAGCTCTCATGGTAATTGTTTATATGCTAAGTGTAATCAGGATCGTGAAAGTAAGGAGGAGAAGGAGAATTCTGGAAGGCAAAGTTCCAGGTCAAAGCCTAAAGGCAAGAAGATTCGTTGCTTTAAGTGCAAGGAACAGGGACATATGAAGAGAGATTGTCCAATGCTCAAGAAGAAGACTCGTGATGTATCTTCCAGGTCTGTGAATATGGTGCAGAGTGATATTACAGATTACAGTGATGGTGATGCGCTTTCAGTTACAACAACTCAGTTAAAGGATGGATGGATTCTTGATTCAGGATGTTCTTATCACATGACACCTAACAGGGAGTGGTTCACTTCATACAGGTTATCTGATTCTGGTTCAGTCTATTTGGGTGATAATAGAAGTTACAATATTGCTGGTATTGGTAAAGTCAGAATTAAGATGTATGATGATACTGCTATAACATTATGTGATGTCAGACATGTTCCAGAGTTGAAGAAGAATTTGATTTCCTTGGGCACTCTACACAGAAATGGTTTCATTCCTAAGGCAGATGAGGATAGGGAAACCATCAGAATTGTTAAGGGTGCACTGACTGTGATGAAAGGGAAGATCACTGTAGGTAACATCTATAAACTGATAGGGAGTACAGTTGTAGGTGGAGATCGCTTTGTTAAATCATATGGTGAAAATGCAATAGGAACTTTGACCAAGCCAGGTTAGGTGGTTTGGTTGCCCAACCCACTTTGTTATAAAGAGACTCCATGAGATTTTTCTCCTAAGGGGCAGGATATTCACAAGGTGGAGATTTTTTCTCCTAAAGGATTGGATATTCGCAAGGTGGAGATTTTCTTCTAAAAGGGCTGAATATTCACTAAAGTGGAGATTTGTTTGGTAGGCGCATATACCGGGTGATGCATATCTCCTAAGGTGTTAGATATTGAGAATTGTTAGGTATGGATAGGTATGGATCATATCTAGGGAGTTGGAGTTTCTTGGTGAAGAGGTGTGTCTCCTGGTGAAAAGGAGTGTCTCTTGGAATAAAGGAGGTTGGGGGGAGCGAGGGCGTGATTTTAATTTTATCTGAGGGTTTGTATATGTCTATATATATGTGTAACCCTATGGGATGTGTAGTAACCTCTCTAAAATAGTGAAACCGTCGCTCGCTCCCGGGGACGTAGGCAATTCTTTGTCGAACCTCGTTAAATCTCTGTGTTCTTCTTCTGATTTGTGTCGATTCCTGTTTTATTCCGCTAAATTTCACAACACAATAAGCAAAAATGAGCTCTATTGGAGATGCATCTAGAGGTGGTGAAGCTTCAGCAAACTCAAACATATAAGAAATAAACTATTATGAAATCACGTCACTAAGCTAGGAAAATCATTTGAAGGTGGAGAAAGTATTACATTTAAGTGCAACTACTGTGGTATCAATTATTAAGGATTATATTCAAGAGTAAAGGCCCACTTACTTAAGATTGATGGTCATGCAATTAAAGTTTACCCCAAAGTAAGTTCCTTATTAATATGTGAAATGTAAAAATAAGTTGATGAAGCCGGGTTAAGGATTAAAAAAACTCTTCCAAAAGAGATACTACTACCAAGTTTTCATGGGTCATGTTATTCTAATTCTTCAATTTAAATTCATAATGCTACTGTCAATGTCGATTAACTTGAAATGAAAGGATACGAGGCTAAAAATAGAAAAGTTATTAGAGATAGTAGTTTGGAAAACCATTTGATTTACATATACAACAATAACTAGATGGTGAAATTACAATGATATTTTTTTCAACTAGCCTCCAATTTAACCTTAGAAGAAATCCACATTCTAAGAATGCTTTTATTTTTGCATGTAATAATAACCTTGTAAGATATATTCCATCAGGGTACAATGTTATTAGATCAAAGCTATTGTAGATAAAAAGATTTAATATTTAGAAATTGTTGTAACCAACAAAAGGTATGTAGAAATAGAAATGAATTATTGTAGTATGTGATGACTAGACTGACCCACAAAGACAACTTATTAATTTTATGATAGTATTAAAAAGTTCTCAAATATTTATCAAAGGTGTAAGAAGATAAATTCTTCATTTCCAATTTGATTACAAAAGTACTAGTGATGGTTCGTTCCTCAAATATTGTTGGAGTAATTAATGATAATGCTCCAATTTGTAGGGTGGCTAATTTTATGGTTAAGCAAATATATCCTCTTATCTTTTGGACACATTGCATTGTCCATACCTTTAATCTTACTCTAAAGAACATATGTGCTGTGAAACATACTGAAGCAAACGACACCGCATACAATGAATGTAATTGGATCATAGTGGTTGTTGGAGATGCTATTTTGGTAAAAAAAATTTATCATGAATTATTTTCATGAGGCTTTCGAAATTTAATGATTTCTCCAATCTGAAAAAGTTTGTTGTTACTGAAAATATATACTTCAGCAATTGTAATGTTAAGAAGATTCAAACAAATTAAAAATACACTTTAAGCAATGGTGATTATTGAAAGATAGTCAAGTTATCGTGAGAAGGATAAGGGGAAGACAATATATGTGAAGGAGAAAATACCTGATAATTTTTTTGGGATAAAGTTGAGTATATTCTATCTTTTATAGATATTATTTATCCCACGCTTCGAGCTGCAGATATAGATAAGCCATGCTTACACTTGATTTATGAGATGTGAGATACAATATTTTGTAAAATGAAGAAGAAATATACAAATATAAAAGAAAGATAAATGATAAAAACTCAAATTTTTTGAGTGTTGTATGTATAATTTTGGAAGATAAATGGAGCAAAACTAACGCACCCCTGCATTGCTTAACTCATTCTTTAAATCCAAGGTAAATTTTATGATTTTGCTTTCTAGTTTACTTTTTTTTCATTAAGTTAGAATCACATAAATCTAATTTTTTTTTTTTTACATTTTTGGAGGATATTCAAGGGATGGCTCGAGGAGAATCCTAAACAAGTTCCCCCTCAAAGAGATTTGGAAATTTAAATTATAATAAAAATTTGTTTGAAGCGTCATTTTCCAAATAATTATGAGAGAACTGCAAATAAATGCAGAGTAAGCTAAGTTTTTTTGAATATTTAGATGAATTTGGAGATCAAGAGTCTTTACGTGATAGGTGGAAGATGAATATGAGATGTGGTTGATTCATGCAGCTGCAACACCTTCACTTCAAATTATTGTCATAAAGCTTTTTGGACTAGTTTCCTCCTTGTTTTCTGAGAGAAATTGGAGTACTTATTTATTCACACAAGCAATGAAGATGAATAAAATAAATCTACAACAAACTGAAGATTTAGTTTATGGGCATACTAATCTTCGTTTGTTATCAACAAAGACTCCAAATTACATGAAAAATGATAACAATATGTGGGATGTTGCAGGAGATGAATTTGAGACCCTCGACGAAATGAAAATTTTGGAGATTGCAAACCTTTCTCTTGATGAGTCAGAGTTGGAATCTATGATATTTAATGATGATGATAGCAGATGTGAATTGTTAAGTAGAAGTATATGACAAAGATGTTGTCCATTCTTTTATTATATTTAATGAATTAGCGTAGCTAAATTTGACGTAATGTGAGATAATATATGTTCTTTAGTTTGCATTTTGTATGTCATAAACTAAACATATATCTATGGCCATATTAGTTTTTGAAAGTTAATATTATTAACCCTTCTCTTTTATTTTTTTAATATATACATATATTTTAATAACTTTTATTATAACAGTGGGTCTAACACGTATCCGTGTCATATATTTTAAATAATAGACATGTCTTATGTCGTGTCATGTTCGTGTCTCTGTATCGTATTTGTGTCCCCGTGTCCGTGCAACATAGATCCTATACTATGTGAAAATAAGATAGTACATCCAACACTATATAATAAGATAAAAAGAAAATATTTTCTTTAAAATTTATAGTACTTGATGTTTCTTAATTGTTAATTTTCAGCTTTTTTTTTATTATTGAATAGGGAAAAGAAAGATAATGAGGTAGAAGAAGAGGAAAAAGAAGGGAACAACTCAACTAACAAAGAGGAAGGGGAGAAAGCTATATGTTATGATAATGATTACAATGAAGGCCACTTAAGTGACAAAAGTATTGAAGACTTTTGTTTATTTTTTTTATCTTCTTATTTACAACTATGGAAGTTACTATGTTAGAGAATAGGAATGAAAAATCTTCTATGCTAAATTTATCTTGTCTTTGATATTTGTGTAATTTAATATTTTTTGCCGTGTTATGACTTTAGTATGTCATCATTTCATATATTTATAAATTAAGACGCCCATATTTTCCTATGTATTTATTTTGTCTATTCAATTTTCAAATTGTGAGACTTACGACTCAACTTCAAAGTTTTTGTCCACCTCATGAATGAAAAAAGGCTCAATGCCTAATTATGCAATTTTAAATATTAGTTGTAACATTACATTTTTATGGTTGTTTAGAACTAGTCATTGCTTTTGTTGCTTTATGCATTTGCTTGCTCACCATTATCTAAACAGAACATCTCTGATTCTGGAACATTACTACTCCTTTATGGCCTTACCTGCTTAGACCGATTTACCGGTTTGTTGCTTTGTTGCAGTTCTCCATCACTAAATAGATACTTCTTGATCTTCATTTTAGTTGAGCAGGCAAGCAAACAAGTTTGGAGGCTTGTTCAATTTTGATTTGGGAATTGTTTGTGTTGACATTTCATATGGTTTATTTCTTAGCTCATTTTTTTGTTTCTACTCCTTTTATAAATAATTTCTCCTGTAGTGCACAGGTTTTGTGTTTGAACTTCACCAGTTATAATTAGTTGTTATAGTTAAGGAAGGAATTGGTTAGGCGTGGCCATCATTTAAAGCCAAATCCCACATTAGTTTCCAGTTGTAAAGTTCCAGGACAATTCAAGCAAACATTACACTTATGCCAAAAATATAACTAAAAAAACGATGGGGATAAAGCGAGACGATGAAAAGCGTAGCAGATTTCTCTGGAGCAAAGAAAGAAATGTCATGCTAATTTCCATCAATCTTCAATTCACTTGACACAATTTTCTTCAACAAAAGAGCAAAAAATTATAACAGAATAAAGAACAAAATTATACCTCCTTACAGACAACTAAAAAAAGGTTGTTAGAATGTGTCATTGGCTAATAAAGCGAAGCCGGAGGCAATGTTTATAACACTTTCCAGCAACAACAGTGCAAGAAAATCTTCAAATCGCCCGTGCAGCCCTTGAAGTTATGCTTTCATCGTGATTTTCTTTTCCAGAAGCTGAAGGAAAGCTTATACAGAGCTGATAAATTGCAAAAAAAAAGACCCTCGATTTTATTAGATATAGATCCTGTGAAAATTCCTCTTCGTGAGCTTCTTCTGGCATACGGGACACATCTTCTGCTTTGAGATAGCAGTAGCAATGCAGCTAAGACAGAACAAATGTCCACAGATCGTCGATGACGGCACAATTAAGAATTCCAAACACACAGGGCATTTTATTTTTAGTCCCTTGGATGGAGCTGGAGCTGGAGCTGATTTCCAATCAAAAGGATTAGGCTTCAATCCCATGTTCATCTACCAACAGCAAAAATATCTGAGTTTCAGAACTAAAATGAAAACAATTTCATTGCGCCAGATTTTATAACGCTGATATTATAAATATTAAGTTTGCCGAACAATTTTATATCTCCATATCAATCAACATGAGATATTATAAGACCATTCATTGAAAATGTATGCCAAATAATATTAGTGATGAATTGGAGTTAAGTTTGACTTGCCAGAAGTGCTCATTGTAAATGAAAAAAAAAAAGAAAAAGAAAAACAAACCGTCTATTTTTTTATCGCCCACAACATCAAAATTTTAACGCCATTACAAGGAAAAAAGCAAGTGAAACACAAACAGGCACAAATTAGAACAGGAAAATCTGCAAACAATATTCTAACCAACACCTTTTCAGTCATCTTCACATGCAGCATACTTTATCATTAATATGTTAGTATCACATTGAGAATGTTCAGAAGCAACAAAAACACAGAATTTGGGTTGGTTATTCTCAAAATTCATGAAGTTTAAAAATGCAAAAAGATTGCTATGTATATATGTTAAAATTCAATGAATTTGTTTGGTTGGATTCAAAATTAAATGCATTGCAATTTTCTTTTCTAATTTATAAAATATTTCAGATGCATTAAAAGTTTGCAGCAAGTGGTCACGATGCAGGGATGAACTGTGGGCCTTGAATGGATGCAGTTGCAACCAATGAATCATGAACTATTACAACGCAAATTTTGAAAATCGCCAAATTTGGGTCACTTCTAGATAAGGGTTCAAATACGTCAAAACTAGATTTTGCATATTGTTTGCTTTAAACTAAATGCTGAGTTGGATTGCAAAAGGAAGGAATACAATGCGCTCCTAGCGCCTCCAACCAAACACTACAAATAATTTTGCATTTTTTTTTCAAAATTTTTTATTAGTTTTATTTTGGTTTATTATTATTATTATTATTATTATGATATAT
>NW_018164867.1:89612-123486 GCF_001263595.1 Phalaenopsis equestris | reverse complement strand
TTGTTTTTTTTTTTACCCTTTTCAATTTCCCTATAATTTTGCATCCTTTCTTTTTTTTTTTTTTTTGCTATTTTGTATTATTATTATTACTATTATTTTGTGTTGTACGAATGTTAAAATTCAATGGGTTTGTTTGGTTGGATTTAAAATAAATGAATTGAAATTTTTTTCTAATATTTATAAATTATTTCAAATGCATTAAAAATTTGCGGATAGTGGTTAGGATGCGTCGATGAACTATGGACTTCCAATAGTGTGGTTGCAACCAATGATGGAACAAAAATTGAAAATCGCTCAATTTGGGAAACTTCCAAAAAGGTTTCAAATAAATCAAACTGGTTGCAACCAATGATGGAACAAAAATTGAAAATC
This sequence comes from Phalaenopsis equestris, assembly GCF_001263595.1. Classification (NCBI taxonomy): domain Eukaryota; kingdom Viridiplantae; phylum Streptophyta; class Magnoliopsida; order Asparagales; family Orchidaceae; genus Phalaenopsis; species Phalaenopsis equestris. The sequence continues at coordinate 123,114 of NW_018164867.1, read as the reverse complement.
AATTTGGGAAACTTCCAAAAAGGTTTCAAATACATCAAAACCATATTTTGCATTTTGTTTGCTTCAAGCTAAGCAGCAAGTTGGATTGCAAAAGAAAGGAATACAATATACTCCTAGTGCCTCCAACCAAACACTGCGTAAAATTTTGCTTTTTTTTTACATAAATATTCATTAGTTCCCATTTATTTTATATATATATATATATATATATACATTCTTTTTTTCGCTGATGATATCTTTCTTGTAGATAAGACTAGAGAAAGAGTTCAAAAGACAATTGAATTATGGAGGTCTACATTAGAGTCTAAAGGCCTTCATTTGCATAGATCTAAAACTGAATACATAGACTATAGTTTTAGTAATAGTAGATCTACTGTTAGAGTTGTAATAATGGGTGATCAAATCTTTAAAATGTGTTAGATACCTCAAATCTCAGGTCTATTGCTCAAAGTGATGGTAATATAGATGGGGATGTTATTAGTAGAAATCAAGTGGATGGTTGAAGTGGAGGAATCTATCAGGCCTATTGTGTGACAGAAAAGTACCGCTTAGACTTAAAGGAAAACTTTATAAAATGCTAGTGAGACCCACAATACTTTATGATGCGAAATGTTGGCCTTTAAAAGAGAAGCATAGAACCAAATTAAATGTGCTAAAATAAGAATGTTTAGGTGGATGAGTGGCTTGACACTTAGAGACAAAATGCAAAACGAATGTATCCATAAACTGGTTGGTGTAGCTCCAGTGACAGGCAAGATTAGAGAAAGACATCTTAGATTGTTTGGTCACATTAAACGTCGACCACCTCATGATTTGATTAGGAGAGTAGATGCTTTAGATTCGACTTATGTTAAAAAAGGTTGAAGTCGACCTAAAAAGATTTGGGCATGTTGTATAAAAAATTATCTTAATTTATTAGAACTAAATGAAAATATGACACTCAATAGGACACAATGGAGAAAAAGGATTCATGTAGCCAGCCCCACTTAGTGGGATATAAAGGCTTGTTATTATTGTCGTATGTATTTTAAATTCAATGATTTTGTTTGGTTGGAATTAAATTAATTGCATTGAATTTATTTCCTAACATTTATAAATATTTCAAATGCATTGAAAATTTGCAGGTAGTGGTTAGGATGCGGCAATGAATTGTGGGCTTCGAGTGGATGCAGTTGCAACCGACGATGGTAGACTAGAATCAGGTGTGATTACAACACAAAATTTTGGAAATCACCCAACTTGGGTAACTTCCAGAAGGGTTTCAAATACATCAAAACTATATTTTACATTTTATTTGTTTAACTAAACACCAAGTTGGATCTCAAAAAGTTGGAAACAATATGCTCCTAGTGCTTCCAACCAATCAGTCCACATGATTAGTATCAAAATAAAATTATTGAGTTTTATAAGATAGGCATCTACAAGAACCGATGTTAGAATTTCATGCTGAAAAACTAATTTATTCTTACAAGAATACATAATTTAAAAGGAAATAGTTTCAAACAAAAAAAAATGTAAAAACTAACTAATGGTCGAGGTAAAGAACATGAAGAAGTGTATTGTCAAGACATTTAAGCAAAAGCCCAAGGATCTGGGCAAGAATCGTTATTATAATTTCTCAAAAGAGCTGAACCATCAACTTTTCTATAAGTAAAAAATAAAATAAATAATAACAAAAATATTTCTACAAGTCAAAGAAAAAAATGATAATTTTGTCAGCTTGCAAATGTACGCTAGTTGAAAACAGCAGCAATTCAGATTGCGCAACAAGAAGATTCAAAGTATTTATGGTCTTTTTTTTATCAACATTAGTTTGATAAATTATAATCAAGATAGCAATGCTTCAAATAGCATTCTAATCATTTAAATGCAGTGCTTGGTTAGATGTCATCTTACTTCATTAAAATTATAAATAGTGATAAAAATTTTACCCTCTTCACTACTCTTAATCATCTAGACTGTGAAAATCAAAATAGCATCCAATTTTGCTGCTATTTAGATTACTTTAATCTTAGCTACTAACAATTGGGATTACTTAATGTGAGAAACAATAAACTAAAGATATTAAATTATAAATGCAATAAATTTACAGCGAAAACAGTAAAGCAAACAGAAAAAAATCTAATAATAAATTAATGGAAATTATCTCTAAATAAAATACTGAGTTTACATTTAATCATTTTGGTGGTATGCCCCATTAGATGAATAAAGAAATCTAATCACCATTTCCTAAAAAAGAAACAAGCAAGAGATATATTAATACCTTTGGAAAGCAATTTTCATTTGCATACAAATTGCTATCAATGATTGTCCTTCCTAAAGAAAGTTGAGTATTCAAATTTTGGATACTAAGGGGCAACTTTGTTACTGTTTCCTCCACAAGTCCTATATTAATAGATACGTAAAAATTAGTTTTTGAAAATATATTAAATATAAGAACTAAGAACTGACATACATAAATAGCCACATCCAGAAAGAATAAACTACTAAAATGAATGAATTTAGAAATAGATTAAGAAAGAACACATCAAGAAAATGTGAGAAATGCCAAACTATATCTGATGGAATATTAGAAAGAAAAAAAAAGCTATTATTTGATGTATGCGATGTTACCTAAAAAACTATTCGGTCCTATGAACCATAAGAACCAGCTATAACCATAAAAAAAAAATTAGAACACATTAACACAATCTTTGTGATACATTATTACTTTAAAATTAGTACTCAAAACACCTAATGTCTATATTTTATAGGGGTGTAAATAATTGGACCCAATGGCCACTTTGAAATTGACGCGAATAATACAAGTTTGGGACAACCAGTGTAAGATTTGGCTAGGAGCTGGGTCAACTTTTAAGTAACTCAAAAAACAAGGTTGGGTTAGGTCAACCAGAAAATGATGACAATTATTTGATTAATTTCTAATGAAAAACTTTTTTGAATTTGAAAATTTTTTATATTTTTTTGTTGTGCCCAAATTGGATAACTGTGCTCATTTTAAGTTGAATTATTACAAACTTACTGTGAATAAAATATGGTTTGTGATTTGATACCCAAAATTGGGGCTATTAAATCCGAAAAATTCATAAAAGTTGACCCACTTGGGGCTATACAAAAGGTTAAAAATAAGGTTGGGTTAGGCAAAATTGGGGCTATTAAATCCGAAAAATTCATAAATCTTGTCAAAAGGCGCTACCCAAACAAAGAGAAAAAAAAAGTATTAATTTAATTCAAGTAAAGTATATTAAAGATGAAACACAAAAGTGTTTTTCTATATGGGTGAGATATTGTAATATACTTTTCAATATTGTTTCTAAGAAATACAATTGCCTTTAAAGATATTAATATTGTTAATAATAATATTTTGTTTTATTTTTACCATCACATTAGTAAAAAAAAAAAAAAGTTTAGGCATCTTTAAAGAAAACAAATGTTGAAAAATCAGTAGGACCTGATAATATCCAAATTTAAGTATGAAAATATTTAGGAGATATGAGAATTTCATGGTTTACTAAGCTATTTCATATTATTTTAAAAAACAAAAAAGATACTGAGGAGTGGAGGAAGAGTATTTTGGTTCCCCATTTTCAGAAAAAAAAAGATGCACAAGAGTGTGCAAATTACAGATGAATTAAGTTAATGAGTCATACATTAAAATTATGGGAGAGAATAATTGAAAATATGATACAAAGATTTCTAATAATCAGTTTGGATTTATGTCGTTGTCTTGATTCTTGATGTGTTAGGAGTGATACATCTAAAAATGTACTATTTTTCTTGCTATGTTTTATGATGATATTGCACTTTAAAGGTATTTTTTCTTGTGTTTTTTTGTTGTAGATACATCAAATTGAAGAATTTGGAGTGATTGTAGCAAAATAAAAAAAATGGACCAAAACAGAGCAAACCGGAGCAAACCGGGTCGAATCGGGGCACATCAGAGCCATGGGGACCAAAATCGAACACTTAAGTGTCTGTGCCCAATGCCCTGCACTTAAGCACCAAAAATGGCGCTTAGGCGCCACCAGACAGAGAGGAGGGTGCTTAAGCGCCCAAAATCGTCGCTTAAGCACCAAAAACTATTTTCAACATATCTTCTAGAATATACATCGGATTTGAACAATTTTTTAAGCGGTGCTTCGTGTGTCTCTTGTGGAATTCGTTGGAAATGATAAAAGAGACTTTCTAGAAGAATTTGGGGCGGTTATAAGGAGTTTTAAAGAGACACTTGAGGCATCATTTGGAAGATTCAATGTACGAAAGGGGATGAGGGGACTCTAGAGTGAGAGCTAGTATTCTCCTGCCATAAAAAAAAGGCTTCAAAATGTTTTTAAATGATGCTTGGACTCTTGAACTAATTGGAAGAGGAGAAGAAGGCTTGGAGATGAGGCTTGGGCTTGAGCCCCAAGGGGGGCGCAAGGTGAGAGAGAAAGAGAGAGAGTGAGAGATTACTTCTTTTCTTTTCACTTTGTTCATGGAGAGGATTGTAAGGAGATTGTTTTTGTATACAAGGAGAGTTTGATTTCCATCAAAGATAAATATTTTCATTATATTTTGATTTCAATCTAGTACTTTGTTTGTATGTTTTCAAAGACTTGTTTAATGAAAAGTTCTTTTTGTTTCTCCATGTGTAATAAATAGTTTTCCTTACTCTTCCCTCTTACAATGAATTAGTATGCATGTGTAAAATATAGAATTAAGTAGAGTGAGAATATATTGTAATGATTTTACTTTGTTCTACATTTACATGTAAATTTGATCAACTTGCATGTTAAAATCTGTTGTGAGAACATGTAAGATCCGTGATGGTATTGTCTCAATCAACTAATGGTAGAATCACATGAAATTATATGGATGAGAGTGTAGTCCATATGGTTTAGTGCAAATAAATAGAGAGATATAATTTTATGGGTATAGAATTAAGAATTTTAGAGTGACAGAGAGGGATAAGAGGAGACTCTAGAGTGAGAGCAAGTATCTTCCCTGCCTAGCCTGTCTTCAGAACTATTCAAACTTTATATTAATCAATGTTCTTTATAGGATCTCTAGTAAGAGTAAAGAATATAATTGCTCCTATTTATCACAATCTCTCTCTTTACTTGTTTTACTTTTACACTTGTCACTAATTTCATTGCATGAGGAATTGTACTTTTAATATATTAAACCACACTTTTTGATTTTCACTAAGTATTTTAGTTTAGAAGTAGAAATAATATTGTAGTGATAATTGTAGGATATAAACAAAACCAAACATTTATCATCCTTCCAAGCTAGGGCGTGTTATTCTAGACTAGAAATTCTCTTAAAAGCCGCCGGGATTAATTTCTATCTCCGTGGGATCGATATTCGGGACGGAATCAGAAAGTTCTATATTACTTGATAACGAAACGTATACTTCGGTAGAATCTCTACAATTTAAAGTTAATATTAAAACCTTACTTTGCTTGGGATCAAGTTTTTTGTGTCGTTGTCGGGGATTAAAATCTTCAAGTAGTAGTCTCAACTTCATAAATCTTTACATATAAAAAATATTGCGATCAATGCTTAAAAAATTCGGACAATTGAAACGACCTAAATTTGTTCAGCTCCAAAAAAAAGTAAATTTATTTACAAACACTCTTGGTTGATCTTGCAAATATTAAAGAGCTACAAAAAAAAAAAAAAAAGAATTCAAGTCTAGAGATGAAGAAATAACCTTCATTGAAAATGATAATAAAGATATTAATGTTAACAATTAAATGGACAAAAAGCTATTGAATTTGGAGTACTTTTTATTTCACAATCATTTATAAGAAATAAGTGATATTGGCGCTTAAAAAAAATCAAAAGATAATCTAAGTATAGTGAAATACTTAATCATGTTATTAATTTGCAATTTTATTTAAAATTATATTAATTCAATGAAAGATGTGAAAATTGAAGATGATTTTAAAGATGATGATAGCATAGAATCCAATGATGTTGGAGTTATTACATATGATGATTCTTCCAAAGCTAATGAAAATGATGATAAGGTCACTATGATTCATGATCTTTGTGGCATATTTAAATTCTAAGTGCGTATTTTAAAGCCAAATCTTTAAATTTTATTTCAAACTTTTATTTTATATTAACATTTAAGACTGAATTTTGTGCTTTAACAGCTTTATAAAATATTTTTAATTTTATGAGTTTTAATTCTTTTGTTTTGAAGTTTACACCTAGGTTCAGCCTCGAGGCTCGCCCCACTAAGGAAAATGCCTCAAATCCTAAACTTGCCATTTTAAACATTGGAAACAACAATAAAAAAAAACCATTGACTTATTGACAATTACATTTCTTATTATATTTAATTTACTTTATATTTGTTTGGTAATAAGGAAATATAAGGAAAACTTAATTTTTTTGTTTGGTGGGAAGTAATATGATTCTAAATTTTTATATTAACATATCTTGTATTAATATATTCTTTAAATTTTCATTTTAAATGAATTTCATTCATGACAATAACAGTACATAGGTGTATGAGATCAACAAGGCCCACTTGGTTGCAAACACAGCAAGGATGACAAGATGAGAACTTGGCAAGTACACGGAAAGTCGTGACACAAAGCAGAGAGGTCAACTTGATGGCAAAATGATCAAAGTGGTTGCAAACAAATGATGAATTTGGCGCCAAATTTTTTATGCATTTCAATGTGATAAAAATAAAGAGTTTTTGGACGTAATATAAATTACTTAATACACAGAGATGCTTTAGATTTAGATTACTTCATGCCAATAGCTTAAAAGTCAAAACTTATGCATTCCAAGTGGAATATTCTAATAATATCTCAGAACAAAAAACCCCTAGGCAATCCTCAAAACATCAAAAGAAGTTTGAATGCATTACACTGTCATGAATTTAACAAAAAACACACTCAACATCACAATAATCATTGCCACTGACTCCAATGTCTTCTTTAAGAAAAACTTATCATCATCGATAATAATGTTTTCTATAAGCTGTATTATACAAAAATAAATGGGCAGACAGAGCACACCTGATTGAGAAGTATCAGTTTCCAAGCTCTCATCATTGACAACTGTAACTGGTTGTTTCCTCCTTGATTGGCTCTCATCAAAGGCAACTGTAGCTGGTCGCTTCTTCCTTGACGGGCCCTTGGCCTAAATATATTACCAGAAAAATAAAATGAACTTACAGCCGACAGACCAGATAACAGATACAAGGATGGATGCAAAGACTTAGAACAGGTTAAGAATGTACAACAGTAACTGGGCATTTCCTCCTTGATTGGCTCTCATCAAAGGCAACTGTAGCTGGTCGCTTCTTCCTTGACGGGCCCTTGGCCTAAATATATTACCAGAAAAATAAAATGAACTTACAGCCGACAGACCAGATAACAGATACAAGGATGGATGCAAAGACTTAGAACAGGTTAAGAATGTACAACAGTAACTGGGCATTTCCTCCTTGATTGGCTCTCATCAAAGGCAACTGTAGCTGGTCGCTTCTTCCTTGACGGGCCCTTGGCCTAAATATATTACCAGAAAAATAAAATGAACTTACAGCCGACAGACCAGATAACAGATACAAGGATGGATGCAAAGACTTAGAACAGGTTAAGAATGTACAACAGTAACTGGGCATTTCCTCCTTGATTGGCTCTCATCAAAGGCAACTGTAGCTGGTCGCTTCTTCCTTGACGGGCCCTTGGCCTAAATATATTACCAGAAAAATAAAATGAACTTACAGCCGACAGACCAGATAACAGATACAAGGATGGATGCAAAGACTTAGAACAGGTTAAGAATGTACAACAGTAACTGGGCATTTCCTCCTTGATTGGCTCTCATCAAAGGCAACTGTAGCTGGTCGCTTCTTCCTTGACGGGCCCTTGGCCTAAATATATTACCAGAAAAATAAAATGAACTTACAGCCGACAGACCAGATAACAGATACAAGGATGGATGCAAAGACTTAGAACAGGTTAAGAATGTACAACAGTAACTGGGCATTTCCTCCTTGATTGGCTCTCATCAAAGGCAACTGTAGCTGGTCGCTTCTTCCTTGACGGGCCCTTGGCCTAAATATATTACCAGAAAAATAAAATGAACTTACAGCCGACAGACCAGATAACAGATACAAGGATGGATGCAAAGACTTAGAACAGGTTAAGAATGTACAACAGTAACTGGGCATTTCCTCCTTGATTGGCTCTCATCAAAGGCAACTGTAGCTGGTCGCTTCTTCCTTGACGGGCCCTTGGCCTAAATATATTACCAGAAAAATAAAATGAACTTACAGCCGACAGACCAGATAACAGATACAAGGATGGATGCAAAGACTTAGAACAGGTTAAGAATGTACAACAGTAACTGGGCATTTCCTCCTTGATTGGCTCTCATCAAAGGCAACTGTAGCTGGTCGCTTCTTCCTTGACGGGCCCTTGGCCTAAATATATTACCAGAAAAATAAAATGAACTTACAGCCGACAGACCAGATAACAGATACAAGGATGGATGCAAAGACTTAGAACAGGTTAAGAATGTACAACAGTAACTGGGCATTTCCTCCTTGATTGGCTCTCATCAAAGGCAACTGTAGCTGGTCGCTTCTTCCTTGACGGGCCCTTGGCCTAAATATATTACCAGAAAAATAAAATGAACTTACAGCCGACAGACCAGATAACAGATACAAGGATGGATGCAAAGACTTAGAACAGGTTAAGAATGTACAACAGTAACTGGGCATTTCCTCCTTGATTGGCTCTCATCAAAGGCAACTGTAGCTGGTCGCTTCTTCCTTGACGGGCCCTTGGCCTAAATATATTACCAGAAAAATAAAATGAACTTACAGCCGACAGACCAGATAACAGATACAAGGATGGATGCAAAGACTTAGAACAGGTTAAGAATGTACAACAGTAACTGGGCATTTCCTCCTTGATTGGCTCTCATCAAAGGCAACTGTAGCTGGTCGCTTCTTCCTTGACGGGCCCTTGGCCTAAATATATTACCAGAAAAATAAAATGAACTTACAGCCGACAGACCAGATAACAGATACAAGGATGGATGCAAAGACTTAGAACAGGTTAAGAATGTACAACAGTAACTGGGCATTTCCTCCTTGATTGGCTCTCATCAAAGGCAACTGTAGCTGGTCGCTTCTTCCTTGACGGGCCCTTGGCCTAAATATATTACCAGAAAAATAAAATGAACTTACAGCCGACAGACCAGATAACAGATACAAGGATGGATGCAAAGACTTAGAACAGGTTAAGAATGTACAACAGTAACTGGGCATTTCCTCCTTGATTGGCTCTCATCAAAGGCAACTGTAGCTGGTCGCTTCTTCCTTGACGGGCCCTTGGCCTAAATATATTACCAGAAAAATAAAATGAACTTACAGCCGACAGACCAGATAACAGATACAAGGATGGATGCAAAGACTTAGAACAGGTTAAGAATGTACAACAGTAACTGGGCATTTCCTCCTTGATTGGCTCTCATCAAAGGCAACTGTAGCTGGTCGCTTCTTCCTTGACGGGCCCTTGGCCTAAATATATTACCAGAAAAATAAAATGAACTTACAGCCGACAGACCAGATAACAGATACAAGGATGGATGCAAAGACTTAGAACAGGTTAAGAATGTACAACAGTAACTGGGCATTTCCTCCTTGATTGGCTCTCATCAAAGGCAACTGTAGCTGGTCGCTTCTTCCTTGACGGGCCCTTGGCCTAAATATATTACCAGAAAAATAAAATGAACTTACAGCCGACAGACCAGATAACAGATACTTATGCGACGAAATATTCCTTTAACGCGCCGGTCGGGCTGAGTCGTGCATTTTCATTATTTTTTCATTTTTTATGTAAGAAGGCTTGTAATTCCACGTGTCAGCGCAAGATTTAACTCCACAATCAGCTCTACATGTTGAGTCCTGATGTAATAATTTTTCCTTCTTTAGAGCCTCATAATCTCCCATTAGAAAGACTCAGAATCAAATAATCCTACCAACGCTTGAAAACTTGAACCAGAACCATTTATATTTAAAAAAATAGGATTCCAATAATATATAATAGAATAATCAACCACTCTAAACATAAGCTCCAACAAAAACAAATTAGGTGAAACAAACAGCAATTTGATAAGCTTCAAGACTTTAACACCTGAGCAATAACGCGCCAAAAAAATAATTTTCAATGAAAAATTCATAAAAAAACTGCAACCAAGCCATAATACATTGCAGAAACGTATAAGCTGAAGGAGTCAAATCAAACCAAAATCTAACTTCTAACCAATATTCAAAGCAAATAATCGAAGCGCCTGGAAAGACAAAGCAATAAAAAAAAGGTACATTATACGGAAGCCGAATCACGCCCAATCGCAAATCAAATTAACAATCCGCAGAAACCTAGATCCGATTAGAGTGATAAAAAGAAAAGGAGAGACAGAAAGAGAAAGAGACACGGAGAGAGAGAGAGGAATGAGAAACACACCAGGATAGCGGAGCGACGCTTCTTCTCTGTATGGGTCGGATTCCTGAGTTTCCGAAAAAATGAAGGATTTACGAGGAGATCGTGGCCGAATTCAAACGCAAAGGTTTCTTTCAGAGAGCTTTGTACGCAAACAGGGAGAGCGGGGAAGAGAGGGGCTGTTCTTTATATTTCCGAAAAAAATAATAATAATCCAATTAATTAATGGCGCTGCGCCAGCCCTGCCGAGGCGCGAGCGCCTCCCGCCAAGCCGCTCGAGCTTTCTAAAATATGGAATGCTTGGAAACAACTAAAAAACAGGAAACCAAAATGATATAGAACAACCTGTCTTTAAAAGTAGTGTTATAAAATATCTTATTTTCTTTTTTGTGTAATTCTTAATATTTTTTTATCGAATTTATATACTTTTTTTGAATATATTTAATTATATGGCGTGTCTAACGCGTGTTCGTGCTTATATTTTTAACAATAGATATGTCTCGTGTCTGTATCTATGTCATGTTTGTGTACTCGTTTTTGTGTCCATGTCGTGTTGTGTTTGTGTCCCCGGGTCTGTTTCTATGCAATATAGTTTAGAAGAGAAGAATACGAATGTCGCTGGCCCTAGAAGATCGTGATGCCCACCTAATCGAGCGAGCAAAGCCATACTAGGCAAACCAATTAGGCCAAAACCGTCCGCGCCACGAAGCGAAATAGAAGATGACCGGATGATCCAAGCAGAGTCATTTGATAGGAAATAAAACAAAAGAATATCCGAGTCAACCACTACAGGAAAGTTGTTCTGATGTAATAGTCTATCTTCAGTAGAGCCGATCTAAATAAATATCCAATTTCGCAAAGCATCTCTGACCCATCTGGTGGAGACTCCAAAGACTCCTTACTAAGGATCGAAGATAGTCAACCATAAAAATTCCGGCCCAACTCACAATCGAATGAGTTGACCATGTTGACGCAAAGTGAACTGAACTTAGCTGACCAAACCAAAAAACAGTCAGACGATATGCACAAACTTGTAAAATACGATAAATCCCTTAGTACTTAACAATCTCAAATGGGAGTAAAAATATAATATGATTATTGTATTATCTCTTATATAAATAGAAGAATCATTTCAAGAAGAGGACACGATTTATCACTACTCATTATTGTTCATCACACACGCACTCTCTCTCGCTCTCTCTTTCCTCATTTATACTTTATTCCTTGAGTGTAATTTATATAAAACTTATGATTCAACAAACACTTTTTTTTGTGGCTGACTATTTTTTTAACATTTTTTTTTTTTTTGTGTTTGTAATCAGAAGGAAAAAAAAGTCTTATGTAATATATACTTCTTGTTTGTGATAGTTTTTTTGATGGACTCCGCTTCCAATTATTTGGTGAAATTAAAATATTGGATGAACTTATTTTTGTCAGTTTGCAATATTGGGTTAGCCAAAATGCAAGCCGATTTAGCACTAAGCTAGTGAAATAATTTAAGAAAAAATCACAATTATTATAGATAACTTTATATAATTGACCTTTGTATTAAAAAAAATATGGGGATTTACAAACATATATGACACTCAAATTATTTTACATATCTAACAACCTAAACTCTAATTTTATGTACCTAACACCTTAAAATCCCTAATATATTTGTTTTTACTACAAGCTCCTCGCTTAAACTATGTCTTGCATGCATGATCACTACCTATGCAACCTCATCCTTTGTCCATTCGTATCATCCAACAAATTAATTTCTTAAAAAAAAATTAATAGTAATAATAAAAACATTAATCCCATACTCCACTCTTGTGTCTCTCAAGTCGAGCAAAACCTACCTACTTTTGCCCGAAACCCTTAAATCCAATCCCAACTCCCCTCTCTAGCCAATATTTGATGGAGATCCTTCATCTTAGAAGAATGGAGATGATCGGATGACTAAGATTTAAGGTGGGATTTAACCTTAGACATAAACCTTAATTCATGTTGCATGATCTTAACGTGTAACCAATATATCCATTTTGATGCATCTCAAGATTGGAAGCTTCTAGAATCAAATTAAAGTTCGTTCAAATTTTGATTTGATAAATTTAAAGTCAATTGGAATATCTAAACAATTCTAACTAAACAGCATCAAAAGTGATCTACTCTAAGTGAGCCAAGATCAAACACTTAAAGCATAATAAGAAACTTTAAGGTATTAATTGAAACCAGGTTTGGGAATGGATTTGGATTCGAGCTTGGCTTGGGCTTGGATCCAAATCAATTGAAGGTTCAAATTGGTCTTGAAAAATGTCATGATGGTAATTTTTGTGGGATTGGATTGGTTATGTGGCTTAATTTGGTGAAATTTGGATTTGGGTCAATTTGGAGTAGTTGACTTGGGCTTTGCTTTTGGGTATGGAATTAGGGGGAGTTGGGCTTGAATTTGGTTTAAATTGAGCTTGGATATGATGATATTTAATTTTAATTTGAAATTGGGTTAGTTTGAAATGAAATTGGTGGAAATTGTGAGTGATTTGGGGACTTTAAGGATTTAAGGGTAGTTTGGGAATTTTGGCCAATTTTGGTGGATTTAGGGGATTTTGAGTGAAATTGGGAACCTTAGGTGGCTATAATTGGTTTTGGTGAAGTTTGTAAGGTATTTTGGGGATTTTGACAATTTTTTAGGGTATTGGAGGCATTTTGGTAATTTTTGGTGGTGCAAGAGAATTTTGGTAATTTTGAGGATTTTGGGGGTATTTGGGCAATTAGATTAATTTGAAGTGCCTCAATATGTTTTTAGGTGAAGAATCGGGAGTATGGGTGATTTTGGGAATTTTAAGGCATTTTGGTAAATTTGGGGAAATTTTGGGATAGAAGTCCAAGGTGGGATATTTCAGCGAAATTGGAATTGATTGGACATGGTGACCATGCAAACCATGGAAAACCCCCCTGAGGCTATAAAACCCATGGAAGAGCTCATTTTGGATCCTTCACATGTTGATACTTGCCTCCTAGCTAATGCCTCAGGGCTTGGGACGCCCAATGAGTTTCCAAAAGAGGCAATGAGATAGGTTAAGTGTGAGTGATTTTAGGGTTTGAGTGTGTGTGACCAAGACCAAGACACCTAGGGTTGCCCTAAAGACTCATTGATCCAATTGGAACTCACCCTTGAGTTTTTACATGTTGGTCTTAACCATCTGAAGTGAGAAATGAGGGTTTAGGACCACTCATGAGAGACTTCACAAGAATAGTCAAAAAGTGTTTAAAATTTTTATGTGAGAGAGTTTTGTCACTAGTCCTCTAGGATAGTCAACATGACAGTCCTATGGCTAGATCCTAGGCTTATAAAGAGGAAAAACTAGACCTCATCAAAAATTAGGTCAACAGAACAGGATCAAACCAAGTATCGTTGAATATGAATACACATCCTCCAATAAAGGCTAGATAAGATAGTTCAACAACTTCTTCCAGAATTCCATGATGGTATATCTTGTCGTCTGACTTATCGTTTGCTTTAACATAAATGCAAAAATTAAAAAAAAAATTCTTCAGACTAGAATCTTGTATGAAACATGTACTGATTTACATCATAAAATTTTCAGATTTTCACAATACACATAGGTCCGCGAGCAAGATCTATCAACAGCTAATATGTTAATTCATTTCTCTAATCATGAATTATTAATATATATACATATGAAATTATGTGTTAATGAAAAGGCTCGTGTCACATGAGGAATGAATATATCAATTTTAACTCACATGCATTGTAAACTACCAAGGAAAGTTATTCTCAATCGCCCTACTCTTGTTATCGTCTCCAACTAAATTTAACAAGTCCATGAAAAAACTGTTTATACATTGAAATGTCATTGAAATAGTTAATCATGACACTTTCAGAAAAATAAGTTAAAAATTATAATGAAAAATGTCTTACTCGCTAATGGGTCATACTTCATTGCAATTAAGAAAAAAATAAAGTGGCTCTGCTTAAAGTTTCTGATCATTAACGTAAATTGACGTGCACCTCTCTGACGTTCACCTAACTGCTAGAAAATAGAAATGGTCGATGGTGGCACCAAACCCAATTACTCTTTCATAGACTCTTCTTCTATGAAATAGTAAGAGCAGAATGTCGTTGTCTCTTGCAGAAATTATGCTACACATATTGATCCTTCTAGTCGGGTCTTATTCTTAATAGTTCTCTACAGTTTATTCAAAATTTTAAAAAATAAATGTTGCTCGGTACAAACTACTAATATTCTTTATAAATGAGTTATTAACTATGTAGTCCCAATGAAATTATCTCTCAAATGGATACATCCAACATTAATGCACTAGACCTCCAATTAATGTCTCATGGGGTAAATGTATTGGGAGTTTCTCCATCGAATTGAAGAAACTAGGTAGAAATATTCTCTCAAGCTTGAAAAAATTACATGAATGTTTGAGTCTAGCTAGCGTATGTCGTCAAGCTTTAAACGTTATACATAGTTCCCTAAAGAACAAAATGATTTCAATCAATGGATTATGGACTTCCCTTAGCAAACAGCCAAATGTAATTTGTATCAAATTTTTTTAAAAAATATGGCAGTCGTAAGTTTTTATTCCAAAAATTTTTCCAACACCCACATCAATACAATGACTCAAGTTTGAAGCATATCCACTCGAGAATTTTAGTGATTAGAGTCACAAACAAATTGTTATTCGTTGGAACAAAGTGAGGGAATATTTTTCTTTGGGCTTAATCAGCTTGAAGGCAGTAGTTTCTTGGATCAATAACTCTCACCTTTTGAATATCTCCTTCAAATGAAGTCCGACATTCATGTTATCCTTCATTTTTCCATTAACATCCATCACTGTGTTGAAGATATCAAATAAATTCTTTTTTATTTACATGACATCCAAATTATACTTCATCATGTTATCCTTACAGTAAGGCAAAACCCAAAAAATTAATTGCTTTTCAAGAGTGGTTGATGTGAAGAAATGTCATGACATATATTAATCTTTGGAATGTCACTAACAATCTGCATTATATCTACCTCAGATGCTCTTGAAGGTGGCAAGAATTTCTCAATTATGTTTCTTCTGAATGCATTTCTATTCATCTTGAAGGAATGTTCAGCATCTAGAAACATACAGTGACAGTCAAACCATGAATTCTACCTGTCATGTTGAAGCGTAAATGTCTTAGATGAATTCAGGAAATATGGGCTGACTAGTTTTCCCACGGTGCTTCACGTAGATAACATTCAATATGAAGAAAAATCACTTATTATCCACATTAATGTTGCTTTCAACAGGAAATTGTGGTTCCTGGAGAAGTCGTATGTTATGAAACATTTTTATCAAAGAATTTGTTGCTCATCTATCAATCACTGGAAATATACTTAAATCCTCCATTTAGGACTACTGGGACCAGGTATAATCATTGTCAGGAAGAAGAAAAGGGTTGTCATGCACATCACAGGTGGTAGATTGTATGGTGTAACAATCACCGAATAATAAGAGTAGGGCGATGCAATCTGACCATACTGTGTGAAGCCATCAGAGCATAAGCCTGGTAGGATGTTATGTGTCTCCACATCAAACTCAGGATATAAGCGATCAAAAGATTTCCACGCCTCCACATCTGCGGGATGACTCATTGTGTTATTATTTATAAAACTCTCGATAATGATTAAAGGTATTTCTCTTCAAGATTTTAAAGTTTTAGTTGTTTATGGTGGGACATAGAAAAATAAAATGGGAATGAATCAAATAGGAGCAATTATTTTAGGGATCCAAAGGGAATAAAAAAGTAGGGGATTTCACAAATCTTGAGGAAAACCTCGACGACTTTCCAAACTATCCTACTATTTGGTTTTAATTTTAAAGATGATGTTATTTTAATGTTTCACTCATGTAGATTTTATTATTTAGGGCTTACACTTGCATGATATCTGACCATGCAAACAGCCTAGAAGATTGAAGGATTTATGTCATACTGAATGATGACCCTGGAATCCTAAATGAGTTAGGGCTTATATTGCACAACAAGATTGTTCAAAAGCCTAAAGATATAGTGAGGAATTATGTTGCACTAGGTAGACAACCTCGAAATCCTATGACTTTTTGCTTAAACTAGGAAAGGTTTAGCTGATGGAGACCTCGTCGTGCTGCCCCATAAAGTCTGCTCCAAGCTCCTTGTTGTAGTAGTTTCAAGGTTTGCAGTTGTTGACCTCACTTTTGGGTGAGGGTTTTAGGTCTTTCTTTTAGTGACTAGGATATAGCCTTAGAACTTTTCTAATGACTATTTTAGCATCTTAGAAATGGTACCCTCCTTCTCCTTAGACATTTCAACCAAATCTTTGTTCTCTATGTTGGTTTTATATATGATCAATAATCTTTAATACAAAGATTAGAGATTGCATAAGGGAACCCTGATGAGAATTAGGAAAGTCTTGCACTGTTCTACACCTTTTTGGACTTCAATACATTGCATCATCATTCATAATTATAATGATCATCATAAACATTATTTTTTTTATATCACAATGTCGCAATCGTTACACCCATGGGGCTGACCAAAATTATTTGAACCCAGTTTCCCCTAAAATACCCCACTTGAATATTCTCATGCTTCAAAATTCGCCAAGACTGTCATTGAATCACAAAATCCACTTAAAACCATTTGATATTATCATTTAGACCATTTGAAACCCACAAATTTCAGAAATACCCATTTTAAAAAAAATTACCAAAATAACCCTGGATCCCCAAAATATCAAAATTTTCAAAATATCCCAGAATCACCTAAAAGTCCTAAAAATCACACCAAATCATTTCTTATGTCTTCCTGAAAATTTTGATTGTAATGTTGTCATACTTTCGGAAAACTTTTTGCACTTCGACGCCAAAATAACAAATACTTAAAAATTACTTTGAGAATCATAAAACCTTCTACATTGATCAAAAATGACTCCGAACACTGTCGTTTGACTCAAAATTTCTTCCTGAACCACCTAGAGCCTTTAAATCAACCTTTTGACCACTTTTTTTTTGACCACTTTGACCAAAGTTGGCCAAAATTACCAAGATGTCACTTGTGGCCCAAAAATTCTCAAATCCTCCAAAATCATTTCAAACACCCCTAAAACAAATTATTGACCATTCATTAGGACTAATTTGACCAAATTGACCCATTTGAACCAAAATCCCAAATTTGCCCTGAACTGCCTAAACTCTCCAAATCACCTCAATTTGCCCACAACTGATCTCAAATTTCCTCACTATGATCAATTTCCAAGGCGATCGAACGCGAACCAAAATATTGACGAAAATTAAATTTGACGCATTTTTGACATGATCATCAGAAGATCACCCAAACGACCCCAGATGATAAAACGGACTCCGCGATCACGTCCGGAACGTCAATTTCACCTAGAGGGAAGTTCATTTCATCATGATGGTGCATTCGACAAAAATGTTATGTTTACTATTCACGCATGCTCCTAAATCCCACGCCTAGCCATTATAAGAAAAAAAAAATCCAATTATAAGAAAAAAAAATCCATCTCCCTCTCTCTTCTCTCTCCCTCATATACGCATGATGCAGCCAAAATATTAAAAATTAAAATAAAAAAAAGTAATATCTCTCCCACGCTAGCCTCCCCCCACAGCTATAAAGGTGGCCAAAATGAAAAGAAAAAAAAGAAGAAAAAGAGAAGAGGAGGAAGAGATGAGAGACCAAACTTTCCATAGAGCCATCAAACTCTCTTGTACCCTTGAGCAAAGTTATGCTCTTTGACCTGAGAAACACAACCACCCCCACTGCTGCGATCAAAAACCACTGCCACCGCTGGAAAACCCGTTTGAAGCTCACGGCTACCTTGCGATTTTGCACAGAAAATCCTCTCAAAACTCGCTTAAATTGTTATATTAAGCTCCATGGGTCTTTAGGAGACCAAACCAACCATTTTTCATATTCCTCTCGGTCGTTAGCACCTCCTCCAAGCGAATCTGAACCAAATACGACAAACTTCCAACCTGATGCGAGAATTACGTCAAATCGATGCCACAAGGACTTGGATAAGCTCAAGGAAGCCTACTTATTCAAATCTAATTGAGGATAAACCTCTTAGGCTCAGGTATATGTCTTAAATAAAAATGATAATCCAGAATTATCCTCCCTTTTAGATCAAAAAAAATAGATCACAAAACACCTAAGTATTCATATGGATGTGATTTACTCTTCGAGATGAACAAAACGAGCCCCAAAACACAAAATTTGGTTGAGAATCGGCGGAGAACGGACTCCGGGAAGTTTCAGCCGTCGATTCTCCTCCATGCATCGCAAGTCTAGGCGTCACGGGCGTGGCGTGAGGGAGATGACGCTGTAGCAATTCTTTTTCTTATTTATTTTATTCAAGAAATTATAACTAAACTTCAAAATTGCATAACTTTTTGTAAAAAACTCAAAAAAATAAATTGAAAGATGTTATGAACTCAAAAAAATGAGGAAAACCTTTCAAAACTAAAATAAAGATTTTTCATAAAGGAAATATTTTTAAATTAATTTTGAAGTTCTAGAGTATTTAAATCATAAAAATTAAAATAAAAATGAGAAAAATATGAAATTTGATAGAGATATTAAATAGTCTTGGGGAAAGCTTTTCTAATTTTTCTAAGCTATCTTAATGTCTTTATATTTGTATTTTAATTTTTGAATAAAACGACATATTTATGTAAATTAAAAGTTAAAAATAAATTATAAAAATTGTAAAACTCTCTCTAATTGAACATTTAACCATAAATAGAGGTTTAAAAATTTTAAAATCACATTTAAAATAATTTTTATAATTAAAACACATTAATTAGGGTTCAAGTTTAATTTATGGTAAGTTTACCTAGCCCACACTCAACTCAGGTCCGACCTAGCTAATTCTCTTTAGGTCGGGTTCAACCTGATTATGACCTGGTCAGCCAACCCAAGGATTGAGTCAATCACCCATTAAGTTCAATTTTAGTCATTTAGGGCTTTAGGCTAGCCAGTATTTAGCCCGAGTTTAGCCTGGGTAAACTTAACCTTTAGCTGATTCCAATTTGAATAGTTGGACCATTTTAAACTTAAGATTTAACTCATCCTATCATTCAATTCAGACTGAACTTTTTGGAGTTTAGGGTTAGTTAACATGAACTTTAGTTAATTTAACCTACACATTAGGTTCATCATTAACTAAACGTTAATCTTAGGTCAGGCTTAACCTAGACCATTAGGATTAGTGATCCTAACCACTAAGATTAGTCAACTTAAACTCTGAATTTAGTTAACCCTAAACCAATAGGATTAGCTAAGCTTAAGCTCTAGTTTAGTTAACCCTAAACCAATTAGATTAGCTAATCCTAAGCTCTAGGGTAGTTAACCCTAATCCATGCGATTAGCTAAGCCTAAGTCCTATGATAATTAACCCTAATCCATAGGATTTGCTAAGCTTAAACCTCAGGCTAGTTAACCCTAAACTAATAGGATTATTTAGCCTAAGCCTTAGGTTTGTTAATCCTAAACCAAAAAGATTAGTTAATGTAAACCTTAGGTTAGTTAATCCTAAACTTATAGGATTAGTTAACATAAACCTTAGGTTAATTAACCTAAACCTTAGGTTATTTAACCCTAAATCAATATAATTAGTTAACCTAAGCCTTAGGTTAATTAATTCTAAATCAATAAGATTAGTTAACTTAAATCTTAAGTTAGTTAACCCTAAACAAATAGGATTAGTTAACCTAAACCTTAGGTTAGTTAACCTTAAATCAATATGATTATTTGACCTAAACCTTAGGTTTGTTAACCCTAATCAAACCCTAATCTTTAGGTAAAATAAACCTGAACCATAGCTTAGCCTTAAGCTAAACCTACCCTAAACTTTAGGTTAGAACCTAACCCATAGGTTGAACATAGGAGAACCTTTTAGGTATAACCTTAAACCTAAGTTAAACATAAACCCCTCAACTTGAACATCAATTAAGAAATAAAATAAAACACATTGGGAGGGGTAAATTTTACATAAAACATATTAATATTTAAACTTAAACCAAACAAAACAATAAAGCTTTAAAGCATGTCTTTGAGGTTAAGTCAGCTTCAAAGCCGTCAACCTTACATAAATAATAACAAGTAAACAAAAACAACACAAATAAAATATTTAAAATCTGACAACAAGATGTAAACAAACTAAAACATTTCAACCCTAAAATTAACAAAGTAACTCAAGGATTAATCAAATTTTAATCACAAAGATCATATAAAGCAACTTAAACCCCTTTTTTGTTCTTGTTTACGAAGATTTCTTGGACTATGCATTCCGTGAATGTTGACAAGAATCTTCCGGTCCTGGAGGGCAACCACCTTTCCGACTAAGTAAACTAGAGCATCCGGCGACCCGAGATGACGGAGCCATAGACATCTTGACTGGGTTACCACTAATTAAAAAATTAAAATTTAATAAAAATTTAATAAAATATTATTTCCTTATTTGCTCTACTTATTGCTTTATGTATCTCAATGCATGTATGTTTTTATTGTTTTTATCAAGCATAGAATGCATGTGTTAAGGACAAATAATGAAGGAATAAAAGTTGTTTAGATTAGGGAGAACCTAGAAATCATAGCACTAGAGAATTACAAGTCTTAAGTGAACTTAGCCTTGGCTTAGGCTTGAACTATACCTCCACTACCCTTTAATTAATTTAATATAAAATTATCAAAACAAATAATACTTTTAATAATGAGACTAGAGGACCTGAAGACATTTTAGTATGGAGCTTGGAGCAGACTTTGTGGGCAACTCATTCAAGACCTTTCTTTAACTTAAATAACAATCCTTAGGATTATGGAGCTGCCTTTTATCTGTTTTTGTTAGGCTTGTACATAGTCCCGATATGCAGCATATCCTAACTTGTTTTAGGATTCTAAGGTAGTCACTCGACGTAAAACCTCCTATTTTTTCTAGGTTTTTTGTGTAAATCATAATTAAACAAATCTAAGCCCTAAATAATAAAACTTGCAAGAGTTAACTTAAATTAATATCATCCTAAATTGAGCCAAATATTCGGATAGTTTGGGGGATTACTAAGAACCTATTCCAGATCTTTAATCTCCCCTACTTTTCTTCCTTTTATTATTAAAATAAAATCTTTCATATTTGAACCAATCCCTATTGAAAATTTCACAATCATGTTCGTTGGAAACCCTTTCTTTTGAATTCATGAAAGCAAAAGATTCCTGATTTTTATCAAGAGTTTTTTTAAGTGATATGTTTGATTAAGATGTAATTAACTATAGGGGCTTGCTCTTATAAGAAACTTAAAAGAGCCCAGACTTAAAATAAACCTTATTTGACTCCCATATTGAATAGGAGAATCTGTAGGTCATCATGCAAACTTGCAGATCAAACATAAGTCATTTATTTTTATAGTTTATTTAATTAAGCTTATTATCAATTAGTGTATTATCTTTCAGGGTGTTACTCGTGGTTAGCTCAATTATCCAAATTATAGGAATCAATGGGAACAATTTGACCCCATTTTCTTCAAATTAAAAATACTTAATTTCTAAATATTATATTACACTAAACTAAACTGCACCTAGTTGTATGACGATCGACAACAGTTTATATGTCGTATTTTGTTATTATTAGGTTTTATTATTAGAGTCTTTTTGGGGGATTTTAATTTAAGTTAAGCGACACCGGTCAAAATCCTACGGCTTCATCATCCTGTAATCACCATTTTCCTTTGAATTTACTTGGTCTAAACAAGCTGTTAAGTCCATTTAGACCAGAGAATTCTAGTTAGCAACCATAGGTTGCCTCATCCGAGAGATTTTCGTAATTTCAAAGGAGTAGATTAAGTGTGTTCAAAAGGTTTTAAAGGTGTATTAATTTTTTTTGAAAGTGTATTTTTATTTTGCAAGTAAAGCAAGCATAGTAAAGTAAGTGACAATAAAATAAAGTAATATAATTGTAATAAATAAACTGTAAATGTGTTCCTGACACTTCTGTTATTGTTGCATAGTTAGTATCATAAACATAGTATAATTGCATGAAATTTAAATAAATTGCTAGAAGATTTGATATAAGGAAATTCAAACTAGTCATAGAAAATAGGAGAGGCAAAACCCGACATCACATATGAAAGACCAGGATTGAATGTAAGAATTTAGTAAAGGTGGGGGCTCAGAGCTGGGCGGTGTGCTTCATAATTCCAACTTTAATAAAAACCGTCATCCTGACAATTCGAGGAGGAGCAATTCCTAACCTTGATCTAAGTAATTAACATGTGGAACTTTAAAAGTTTTCATCAAAATTCTTTAATTTTTCATGCATGCAAAGTTCTTTTTGGCAAAAAAAAGTAATCATATCACAAATGGGATTTTTATTTTCTTATATTGTAGGTATTTTTCTTATTAAATAGCATAATCCACATGTTAATTACTCTAATCAGTCTAGGACTACCAACAACCTAAGAATGTCAGGGGGAGCCCTTACCAAAGCTGGTGAATAGTATTGTCAGTCCTATCCTCTCTCCTTGATGAGGATCCTTGAGGTGGGAGATACTATTCCAAATCCCACTTTGTATCCCTTATTTAGCACACATAAGCAATGTCGTCATCGCCCTCGCTGGCTAGACGTTCGACATACACAAGCCCGATGATCCATATGTGACAAAATATTCCCAATTGCTCACAAGGATTTAATTATCTTATGCAAGACTCAAATCCTTGAGTATTAGGTTAAAAATGTAAGATAAGTAATGTAGGGTATTTTATTGGAAGTGTGAATTAACGGGTCCCATCATACATTGGTGGGTCCCTAAGGTTTTGAGGATGATTTTCTTCATCAAAACATAATAAAGCCAAATGTCCTTCAAAATATCCAGAAGGTTACAAAACTGTTTGGGGGCATGACCCTAAACATCTTTTAAATTCTTTGAATCATTGCGAGTTAATTTGAATTTATCATCTTATTGAATTAATCATCCCTAGTTACATTAGGCTTTAATTGTGGTGTTTTAATTTATGCTCAGTGAACTTTAATATTTTAATTATCCCATAAGTAGGGTAACTAGACATTAATTTGATGTTTCATTTGGGAATTATGTGGGTGCTACCCTTAAAGGCAAATTAAGTTATTAAGGAATCCTCACTTATTCACTTGAAACAGAGCTTGTAGTGTTTTAAAGATGTTATAATTAATTACATTTTCTTTACTAAACCTCGTTAAGTGATTTTAGATCAAGCCTAGTCCTACTACTAACCTCTTAAATCTTTATGGGCAGATTTGTAATTTTGAAAAATGTTGAATGAGATGAAATTAATTCTTATCAAAAGACTGCATTATAGCCTAATTATTGGTTTGGGGGCTTCAAATTAATAGATTGTCATCTTTCTAGATCAAACCCTTCACATTAGGATCTTTCAACTTAATTAACTTCCAAACCACAATAATTTAAAAAATTATAGTTTTACCCTTCATATAAATAACAAGAATTGGTTCCACCCTTTAACCCTTTATGTTTCAATCATTCAAGAGAGTTAATTAGGATCAATATCACCCATTTACCTTCTGGTTTGACCTAAATTTTGATTAAAGTTCAAAATTTCATAATTACTATTTTGCCCCTAAGTCTTTCCACTTCATAATTCTCTCAATTTAACTCAAATGACCTTGAAACTTTGTCGTTACCCTACTTGTGGGTTAGTTGAAATATCAATGGACAATTTATATTTTTCTGGTTTTTATTTGATTTTTAATATATATTTTAGTTCAAAAATAAGAATTTTGAATGATAATTAATTTAACTAACCAAGATATATCTTCTATCCTTAGAAAAATTATTGGAGGTTCACTTAGGTTAGAGAATCATTTGGAATTATTTTTTGTGAATTTTTGCATTATGTTTTAATTTTTACAATTTTTAGTTGGTTTTAATGAGTAAATAAATAGAAAATATATTTTTATCTCAAAATCTCATTCATATACTTTCCATAAGTTTCTCTCAATTCAAGGAACTCAAAAAAATAAATTTAATATTTTCTAATTTTTACTTTTATTTTTCATAAATATTTAATTCAAAAATAAATAAAAATACATTTAAATGTAAAAAAATATAGTTTTATATTTTAAAAATTCATAAAAGTGTTTTTTTGTGGTTCTCTATAATTGAGATGTGATTCATGACATTTGAGAGTATTTTTTATATTTTTGTGATTTTTTATATTTTTATTTATTTTTAATTTAGAAAAATGCTTAAAAGTTAACTTTTTATGATAACTTTAATTTTATTTTTTTTAAGTATCTCTGGTTCCAAGGAACACTCCAAACTAATTTTCATACTTTTCTGATTTTTCTTTTATTTATTATAATTATTTTAAGACAAAATTATTAGTTAGTAAACAAATTTTTATATTAAAAATAATTTTTTTGACTTTTAATTTTTTACAGAGGTCTCCTAATGTGATTACCTACAATTTGGCCTATTTTTATGATTTTTTTAATTCTTTTTTATTTTCCCAAATTTTATTAATTTTTTAAAATTTTAAATAAGAAAAATGCATTGAAATTTTTTTAGATCTAACTTTTATTTTTTCTAAGGTCCCATAACCACAGTTAACCTACCTAAGCTAATTATATTTTTTTTGGCCTTTATTTTTTTTATAATTCTTTTATTTAAAATTATGCCAAATATCTTGAAAATTAGAGCTTTTAGTCATAGAAGTGTTCTCTGACCCTGGAAAAATCATAGAATACTCCTAAGCTAATCGAGAACAGGCCCTCAAAATTTTATTTAATCTATATAATTATTAAATTATTTATGATTTAATTACTTTCTAAAGTATTTAATTTATTTTAAAAAAATTTTAAGGAAAACATTTTTATTTTTATTCATATTTTTCTCCTCTATTCACTGAACACAGGGATATTTTTATTTTGTTTTTAGAATTTTTCTACACCAAGATATAAATTTTTAAGATTTCCGAGTTAATTTAAAGAAAAAATATTCTATTTTCCTACTTATCCACGTTGGCTGCCACCTCAACCTCGGTGTCTCCGAACTCACATGTATTGCGCTGTAACTGGATGCGCTTTTCAAGTTTTCTGCTGACTCGATTCGCAGTTCGCATAACATCCCCTCGTCCGACTATATCCGCGTCGTCT
Organism: Phalaenopsis equestris; assembly: GCF_001263595.1. Taxonomy (NCBI): domain Eukaryota; kingdom Viridiplantae; phylum Streptophyta; class Magnoliopsida; order Asparagales; family Orchidaceae; genus Phalaenopsis; species Phalaenopsis equestris. Next base: position 97,463 of record NW_018164867.1, on the reverse strand, counting down.
GATCAATACATGCCCGAATGGACAACATCCGTTCATCATCACCCTAAACCAAGAATCGTTCGTGTTCTAACCCTAATATCTTGATCTATGCTCAACCAAATCACATGGACTTTGTTCTTACATTTTCATCTAGGTGAGACAAGCCTATCTATGCAGTTAAATACACATGACATGTAAACTTTATTCATAAAGATCGAAACTGAGGCTAGATTTAGGGATTTTGAGCCATACCTTTGCCCAAGAGATGAGGCCTCGATTAGGTTGGTTGGAGATGATCACCTTGAGTCAACGAATCTCAAAATATTTTATGGGACCATTGGTCCATGGCACCAAGTAGGGTTAGCTAGGTGATGTGATGAACATCTCAGGGCTTAAAACATGGTTGTGGTAATTAAGTTTTTGATTAATCCAAAGGTTTAGTCAAATTTTGGCTTTAGGCTTAAAGTTGGGTTTGGGATTAAAATTAAATTTGGGCTAGGTTTGGGCTTAGTTTTAAACCATTTAGAGGCTCAAATTTGTCCTGGAAAATGCCATGATGAATTTGGTAAATGGATATTATGGAATTGGATTGATCATGTCACTCAATTTGGTGAGAGATTAGATTTGAGATTAATTTGGGGTAGTTGTGTTGAGCTTGGATTTTGGTTTTAGAATTAAGTGGAACTGGTTTTGAATTTGGTTTAACTTGGGCTTGAATATGATGATATTTAATTTGGATTTGAAATTGGGTGAGTTTGAAATGAATTTGATGGAAATTGGAGGTGATTTAGGGACTTTAGGAATTCAGGGGTAATTTTGGAATTTTAGCCAATTTTGGTAGTTTTGGGAAATTTTGAGTGCAATTGGAGAAATTGGATGGCTAGAATGAGTTTTAGTGCAGTTTTGAGTGAACTTGGGGATTTTGGCAATTTTTTGTCATAAGGGGCTTTTTGTTAATTTTGGTTTAGGGGTATTTTTGTAATTTTAGGAATTTTATGATGAATTTGAGAAATTTGGATAATTTAGAGTGGTTCAACATGATCTTTGGTGCAAATTTGAGAATTTGGGAAATTTTGGGAATTTTAGGGTTTCGGGGTCACATTAGTAATTTTAGGGAAATTTAGTGGTAAAAGGTCAAGGTTGGGTATTTTGGTGGAATTGGAATTAGTTGGATATGGTGACCATGCCGGCCATGAAGTCACCCCTCTGAAGCCATGAAACCCATAGGAGAACTCAGTTTGGATCCTCCACATGCTGATTCTAACCATCTTAGCCAAAGGCCAAGGGCTTGGGACCACCCACATGAGTTTTAAAAGAGAGTTAGGAGAAAAGTTAAGTGTGGGTGATTTAGGATGGGTTTGAGTGTTTGTGTAACCAATACTAAGCCACCTAGGGTTTCCCTAAGGTCTCACATATCCAATTGGAACTCAATCTTGAGTCTTTACGTGTTGGTCTTAGTCATCTCAAGTGAGAAATAAGAGCTTAGGACCACCCATGTGAGACTTCACAAGAAGAGTCAAGAAGTTTTTAGAATTTTTATGTGGGATGATTTCATTAGTAGTCTTCTAGAATTTTCAACAGGATAGTCCTATAGCTAGATCCTAGGATTCTAAAGAGGAGAAACTTGACATAATAAAAAATGAGGTTAATATCAATAAATCATAAAACGTCTGAGCCTTGAGATTTGGTTTCTCTTCTTGTTGCACTTGGCTCGCATAACGATGTCTTGTTCTATCAAAGATCATTTCTTCCAATCTGCTTGAGTCAAATCCAGGTGGAGGATCAGAACTCGCCGAATGAGAGGAGTTGAATATTGCAGGATCAACCTTCACATATGAAGTCCAAATCAAGTAATTTAGTTGCAATCACTAATGATATAGATCATATTTCACTTCGTCAGGGATTAGGCGTGCTTAATTTTTGTGTTTCTAACATGGTCACTGAAACTTACCCTTAGATAGGTAAACCGACAATTGAGAAGCAGCTGCCACAAATTCCTCGACACTAATCCAGAACTACTGGGTGATCTATTTTCTATCCGGATAAAGTATGTTGTACAACCACACTCTTGATGTATAAATATCCATGTATACCTTCAAACATGAGAAAAATAAACACATTATAAAATGCATTCAGTTGAATACATTAAAATTAATATTTGTAGTAGATATGTTGAACGTTGATAACCAAATGGTGATGAACTATGATAATAATCAACACATTTTAAAATGAGGGAACATTTTAGATAGCTTTAAAGTCAGAATGTTAACAGTCTGTTGAGGCTCTTAAGGCTATTGAAGACCGATTATTGATGAAAATTTATCCATAGTTTCTTTAATCTTAGTTGTCACTGTAGCTACAATAACCCTTTCAAGAGTATAACTTTTCACATTTTCTATATAAGTGTAAAGCCACTTATCCAAAAGCCACTTATCCACCTAAGGTATTCTCGTCTCAACAACTCTTACTAGATCACTTTCACATGATGTTTTAAGAGTTTAGTTAAAAGTTGAGGAATGAGGATGCGTAGGTTTATGATTGGTTCTTCACTCGGAGAGAAATTATTACAGAATTATATCTATGCAAAGGCTAGTATAGCTATAGAGGCATACAATAGTAGAGAGAGTTGTCTTAATGGGCCGAGAATCAATGTTTGACCAATAAAGATCTTCATTGGAACTAACATTACTAAAATGTCAAATGATCCGACTTGTAGTAGATCTAATTTTCAAATATAATATTGTCTGTCACCATTGCCACACCAAACCTTGCACAAATTTATTTCTTTCACATTTTATTTTGCAAACAGAAAGCCAATCATAGCATTAAGCATATTCGTTGCCGCAAACCCCAAACATGATTGACTATAGCTGGAAATATATTCTTAGAAGAAGATATTTCACAAGATGTAAGAATTTTTACTGTAACTTCAAGTGTGAAGTTTAATTTCCACAGTCAAAATGAAAATTGACATAAAAATCTAAGTTGTCATTTTCAATTTGGAAATTTACTATGAAATTAAATTTACATTGCCGAAATGGGAATTCAGGCAAAGGAATTTAAATTTTCATGAGAATTTGCATTCTAAATATGGAAGTTAGACTTTGCACTGGAGGATACAATGAAAACTCTTACGTCTTATGAAATATTTCTTTCTAAGAATATATCTCAAAGTTTTCAATCAATCGCATAAGGGGCTACGACGACAAACATTTTTAGTTCAATGACTGACCTTATAGTTGGAAACAAAATATGAAATAAATATGTCTGTGATACGGTTGGAGTAGCTACACTTGCAAACAGTATTTGAAAGAGACTTCATGAACTCTAAATAAACCGTCGTAATAACTTTTTAGCAATATGAAACAATAATTACCGCTAGAAAATTGACTGCTTTTAATTTGACTAGGATTTCTTTAGAGCCGACAACAATTATGCTTGAAATTAGACCGTTAAAAACCTACCGAGACAAATATTTATCAATATTTTATCTCTAATCTTATTAGGCACTATAGCTATACCAACTGATTCACGAGTATGTTTCATTCACATTTTAATTACAGATATAAAGCCAATAATTCGTAAGGGATTTGCGATTGCCTTTTCATTTGGAGACAAAATATGAAACAACTATATCTGTGAGCAAGCAGGTGTAGCTACAGTGGCATACACTATTATAAGGAGACACCTTAGTCAATTATGAGTCATTGTTTCACTGTTTAATGATCTTCGACAAAATTAACATACCAAGATTTTAAACGATCCAACTTCAAGCCGAGAGAATGTAGGTTCCACCAATCAACTTGAAATCTACTAATTACTCACATCACCATCTATATCACCATCACTTTGAATAAGAGACCCAATATATCTAGAATGTTCAAACCTTTTAAATGATTTGATCTCCCTTAGTTACAACAATGCCACTAGAGCTACTACTACTAAAATAACATTTCAAGTTTTTAAATCTAGATCTACTTAAACGAAGGACTTTAGACTCCAATATCAAACCCCATAATTTAAGTTTTTTCTAAACTCTTTCTCTAGCCTTATCCACAAGAAGGATATTACTGGCAAAAAGCATACACCAAGGTGCATTCTTCTGTAAATGTCCAGTAAGACCATCCATAAATAAAACAAAATATATGTGCTTAAAGTCAATCCCTGATGTAATTAGGGTTGTTAACGATCTGATTTTGAGCTGAGATAGGGTCAGTTCAAAATTGGCTTAAAAAAATTTAATCCAAAATTTTGGCTCGTAGCAACAGCTTATTTGTTTTAATCGGATCTCGATCCGAACCAAAATTTGAATCAGTTTTTTGAACGATTAATGATCTTAGAGCTAAATTTGCTAAATTCACAATCATATGTTATTAACCATCTAATTTCGAGCTGAGCTGGGGTTGGCTCAAAAAAAATTCGATCCAAAATTTTAACTCATAGCTGGGCTTATTTATTTTGTTCTGATCTCTCTTCGAGCCAAAATTTAAATCAATTTTCAAGCAATTAACATGTTCGAGCTAAATTCACAGCCCTAGATGTATTCCAACTGAAATAGAAAAATATTTGGCAAATCTCCTAGTTGTTAAATCCTAAACCCTAGACACGAAAATAAAAATGAAAATGAAGATAACAAGTTACCTACCCTGGTCTTTTAGGGTAGTAGAGGAGCAGAAGAAGGAGAAAAATGGGAGTTTCCAGTCATTGTAAGCCACGATCCCGCCACTACGTTCCCAGCTAGCTCCAATTGAAGGTGATGGTTTTGGACGAAACAGAGAGGGACATGCAAGAGGGACATGCGAGGGTTTCAATGAGAGGCAAGGGAGAAGGCGAGGGCTAGGAGGAGCGATTAGGGCAAAGCTGCGAGGGAGGTGATCTCGGGTGGGATATAAAATTAGTTTTGACGACATATCAATGGATTTTATTGCATCAGTTATTAAAACTATTACCGATGGTCGTTCTTGTCGCTTAAAAATAAAATGTCTTGGTTAAAACTCAGCCAAATGGCAGGTTCGATGATAACCGACGAATTATAGCTGTCGGTTAATATTTGCTTATAAAAGATGGGTTTGTTATAATTAAAAATTGTCAGAAAACAAAATAATGTTGCTAAACGATAGTATATGTTGTAGTTATGTCGTCATAAATAATCAAGATAAATAACAGTCGCAAAATCATCCATACGTAGACCAATTTTTCCAACATGTAAAAAACCTTCGGCTTTTCCTTCAATTTTACAGGTTTTTTCTTCGGTGCTGGTATCCATAGAAATAATTAAATCATTTGGGAAGAAACTTAAAATGGAGGCACTAGAATAATATTATATAATGAAATATAAATTTTAGGTAGCTTCTAAGAGTGGGAGGCTTTCTAGTACGCTCCTTGGGTTATTTTTATGGCATACAACCATTTGCCTTTTTGTACGAGTGTTAATGCATGCATTAATATAATGTGTTGTGTGTGTTCATGTTCTTCTAAATCAGCTCGATATGTCTTAAAAGTAAATTAATTATTGAAAAAAAAAAAAAAATCAAATTATTCTGAGTTAATGGTAGCTTAAGAAGCTAGACTTTTTGCATTTTCAAGTTGCTGAACGGATCTTTTTATTCTTCAAAAAGAGTGGTAAAAAATAACTACTATGAAAATCTAAATGGTTTGTTTCTCAGTTTTGCTAGTCGAGTAACTTAGAAGCAATAGGAACCAAAATCTAAATGTTTTTGAATATTATGTGACTTTCCTAAGTTTAATCAACATTCAAAAGTATGTTTTCTTACTTTAAACACTAAAATAGCCAGCCCTAACTGCATGGTAAAAGTTAATAAAGATCTTGCTTTGTGAAGATAGAGTAGGAACAATTACATAAATTTTACATCAATCCAAATAATAAAAAAATAAAGTAATCTTGATTATATAATTAAATATCTTATTTTTTCCATTTAAAAAATCTTCTCTCCTGGCTCATGTTGCCAGACTAAAAATACTTCCTTGTTTGGAAGGAACGCCCAATCTTTCCTCCAAGCCTCCAAGCAAGTCCCACAACCCCAAATCATGATCTTTTGCACAACTATTTGTTTCCTTCTATAACCAAAAGCTTCTTCGTCGGAAGCCGCATCTCATCCTCCCTCTTACTTACCTTCCAAAGCATAAAAAACCGCTCTATTTTCGACCGCTCTTTTTTCGAGGGCAAAGTACAAAACAATAATCTTTTGGATCCAAACCGCCATATTTTTAGCTCCAACAAGCAAGCAAAAATTTATTTAAGATATAATACTATTTTGAGTAGTTTGTATTACAGTTCTTAATGATTTGTTATAGAGTTTAGATTATCTGTAAATTGCAAGAGAATTTTAAAACCCATTTGTTACGTTAAAGTAGCATTATTTCCTCTGCAACTTTTTGCTCAGGTGCTGGTACTGCCATGCATGCTGCGAAACTACAATGCACTTTCCTTCAAGGTAACATCCTTGCACCTTCTCATTCCCTTATCCGCTTTCCTCTTCTAAGATTCAGCAATTATATATACCCAAGCACCCATTTCATGTTCTCTCAATCCACCACCTTTCAACAGTTGGCTTCCAGCTTTTCTCTCTCTCTCTTTCTCCCTGCTCCATACTATGGCTAACCTAAGCCCTGCAAAGAATCACTCAAAGTGGTTTCCCAGCAAAGCCCTCATGAAACTAAGCCTCCACCGCTTGCGATGGCCAAAGAAGCCGGCACCGGCCATAGAACAATCCCAAGACTGCTTTCGGGAAATGTTTCGTCGCTTCGACTCTGATGGCGATGGACGCATATCCAGTGAAGAGCTGCAATCCTTTTTAGCATGGGCCGGCGACCGTCTCTCGGCAAACGAGGCCGCCGTGCTTGTCCAAGATCTTGAAACGGATAATGATGGCCTCATTGACTATGATGAATTTGTTCGCCTTGTAGGAGGCGGTCAGCGACGAAACATAGCTGAAAGGGACTACGAAGAAGACCTTCGGCGGGCATTCAAGATGTTTGAAGGGGATGATGGGTCAGGATGCATCACACCGAATGGGTTGAAGAGGGTTTTGGGAAGGCTTGGGGAGAAGAGAACGGAGGAGGAGTGTGCTGCCATGATTAGGGTTTATGACCTTGATGGAAATGGTGTACTTGACTATCATGAGTTTCACAGGATGATGAGTTAGGTGATTGTTAGGGTTTTGGAGGATTGGAGAGGCTTTTAAGTTTTGGTTAGTTATTAGTGTGATCTCAGCTCCTTTTCATGGGATTTGCATGAGTGCATGATGTTATGAAGAGTTTAATTGGTGGTTGATAAGTTTTTGTCTATTTAGGTTGTCTTTTGTTACTATGTAGGGCATATTGGTTTAAATTTTTATGTATTGTGGAAGTTTTGAGTCAAATATGATTTCCATTTATCTTTCTTTCAATTTCTTAACTTGATTTTTTTCTTCTAACAGAAAGTCAAATATGATTTCCATTTATCTTTCTTTCAATTTTTTAACTTGGTTTTTTCTTCTAACAGAAAAAAAGCTTGAAATAATCGAAGTGAATTTAAGAGTAATGATCACTAAAATTTTTTAAGCTCTTTTATTAGGTTAAATTTTCATAAGAAACTCTATAATGATTTATTCAAATGAGGAATCTCATGATTTTTTTGGTATTTTAAATAGGTCAATTTTTAATCTTATTCTTTTATATGATAAATATATAAATATATATGTATTTTATTTGTTTAAAAGAAGAGATGGTATTTTATTGAGATTTGATTATCTAATTAGGTTCAAAAAAATAAGATTCTTATGTCTCCCATAGTCCTGATGCCTTGAACCACTTCCTACTTCATGTAGATGCATAAAGTAATTGTCCCTCATATTCATTAGAATGAAGTAT
>NW_018164867.1:88529-89512 GCF_001263595.1 Phalaenopsis equestris | reverse complement strand
AGTAATTGTCCCTCATATTCATTAGAATGAAGTATTATATTCACCTCTTTCCCCTTCCATAAGGTCATCAATGAAAGGGTTAAATTTGATTGATTCACCAACTCTAGTATTTTATTCTAGTTAACTATAATAAGCACTTTCTTCTTGATGGCAACATTCTTGAATTTTACCAGAAAGAGTTTTGAAAAAAACTTTCTAATTTTTTATTTGTCATACCTTGCGATCTCGGACTATGTACAATACATGTTATTTCGAAAAAAAAAAAAAGTTGTAAAATTACCTTATTAAACCTTTTTTATTGCAGTTACTTGGCAAACTTTGATTCCTCTACCTTCTCATGAGTAGAGAGTTTATCATCTGTCTTTTGTTCTTCTCTTGTTATTTTGGAAGTATGCTTGCTTGATGGAGATTTTCAATGAAAATAAAGCTCATTAGAGACTATATAAACTAGTATTATCGAGTGCTTTGTTAGTATGAACATGTATTTCAAATAGGCACAAATCACAAAGCTTGTCTCTTTAACTAAGTTATAATGGTTTATTCTTGTCTATGAAGCAATTATACTAGTTCCACTATCTTTATTCAAAGCTAAAATGACTGAATTCTTGGTCGAGTAATTTCTTGATTTACCCCTAAGTGATGTTCAAGTACCATTAAAATACAATTAGTATGCAAAATATATTGAATCTAATAAGATAATTTGTTGCAAGTAATAGAATTAATTCTATATTAGTGAACTCTATTTGAATATACTCTCCATGGTTCAATTTTGATGGTACATTGCATATAATCATTGCAGTAGTTTTTTGGTTAATTAGTCTACTTTAATCGTGATTTGAGAACCTTTCTAGTCCAGTCAACTGAAAAAGATACCAGGGATATGTTATGCTTTGAAACTAAAGTGGCAAGATTGATGTAGGAATTGATTGTTTTTATATTGGGCTAAATAATTTATTATTATTATTATTATTATTATTATTATT
>NW_018164867.1:87903-88438 GCF_001263595.1 Phalaenopsis equestris | reverse complement strand
TTAAATTATATGTTAGGATTTTTAAAATTTTTAAAATCCAATTTCATGACCCAAAATTTATAAACGACATAATAATTAAGATCTTTGAATTCATGATCTTCACATACATGCATTCATGATAGTAGAATTAGATCTGAAGAGATGAAATTTCTCTCTCTAAATCTTATTACTTTTTGTATTCATGATGATAGAATTCATTCTGAAAAGATGAAATTTCTCCCTTTAATCCTTATTACTTTCTGTAGTTTCTAATGGAGAAAAAGATGCATTTCATTTATGGAAGAAATAGAACCCTTCTCTTATTTATTAGAGAAAAGATAAGTCTCTCTTGGGAAGGGACATAACCTTTCTCTTAATTATCGTTATTAATCATTATTTATTAGGATGGATATTGATCAATAGAATTTAGGATAATTTAATTAATTAATAAAAAAGAAAAGAAACACGTCTATTGGGAAGAGACATGACTCTTTTCTCATTAATTAATTAATTAATATTATTAAAATAAATAACGATGGGCCACACAAATTAAATA
>NW_018164867.1:48257-87814 GCF_001263595.1 Phalaenopsis equestris | reverse complement strand
TATATATATATAAACATTTGCATCAACAACATCATTAAATTATTATTAATTATTCAAGTTACTAAATAATAGATGTCGTTGGCATCATTTTTTACTTGTATCAAAGTCTTTACGTTGTCCCAAAGTTTCCATGGGCATGCACTTGCATAGCAAGCCACACATAATCATAAAACGCAATTCGACCAGGATACCGAAACCAGTGTCGCAGCCTTGCATATGATGGGATGCAAACCTAAAAGCGAACCACTGTCATTTATAGCACCATGACATGTATTCAATCTGATTAAAAGCAACCGTTAATGCCATGATGCATAAGATGAAGAGGCGCCCAGGCCCCAGATCTACCACGGTGATGCCCCACAAAAATATTTATAGTTACCACACGGAGGATTTATTATCCAGGTTTAGCACCATGACAGCATGCTCAACACAGACGAAGAGGGGTAACAGTTTTCATATGTCGAACTTCTCATAGCAAAGCTCTATCACGTTCTCCTCCTTGATACATTTGAATTCCAGAATTACCATTGCGATGGTGTGCTCATCCAATGAGGACCAGAATTGATTGTGCTAGCCCTCAGTCTTCAAAGAGCAATTGGAAAGACAAGGCAACTGATTTTGACATGTGTTCCATGCAAGGAGTCGCTAGCCCCAAAAGGAGCTCAGGAGTAAATGCTTGGCTCAATCACACTGCAGTGTTCCGTAGAATCCCTCTATCCCAACACATTGACGTTACATACTAAAGGAGTATGTTACCGAGCTTGACAAGAAGATGGACACTCTCTCCTGGAGTAGGTAGATTATCTATTGCGAGCTAGCTTGGCTGCATTGAGCTACAGCAGGATATGTTGGCTTAATCATTCCGTAGAATCCCACTATCCCAACACATAGGGGAGGGGACTTATGTTTGGATAAATTTTGGTATGTCAATGAGGGATAGGACACTTCCTTGATCATTGTGTTAGATGTGTTTTTACCCTTCACAAGCCAAATTTAGGAATCCCTATTCCCCGATGGCTCAATATCCACTTTTTGTGGCTCATGGGGTAAAAGTTATTCCGTGCGAATACCACATGCAGAGATGCATGCAGTGTCCGATCTCCATCGCCAATCACCGCTTCGGTGGGATTTAGGTGGGACTCACTTTCAATTTTTTTATTTTTTTAAATCCCACCGTAGCAGTGATCCACGGTGGAAATCGGGCACCGCATGTATCTCTGCATGTATTATCCCCATGGAATAATTTTTTCTTATCGGGACCCAAAAGCAGTGCTCAGTGGCATTTTTCAGTGGCATTTTCCATGTCAAAGCCATGGTGCCTAGTCTGACACGCCAACACCCTAACAGTTTTATGCTTTCACCATCTCTGATTAGATATACAACATTACAGGTGCTAACATGGCTTTAGTGATGTCGTCACAGCATCGTGGCCTCATGTCCAATGTTGTGGTGCCCAACATTCTTGGTCCCAATGATGGCTCATAATTGGATAGATACCACAATAGCAGTGCCTCAAAGTGTTATACTAAGCCATGACAACTCAATTTACTCAAGGTCAGGCTTTGAGTGATGCATCCTATCATATATGTTAACGTGGCATCTATCATGTCATCAATGCCCTAGTGCCAAGTCTAGTTCGACGACATTGCACCATATGTTTGTCCTATAAAAGGGGAAATTTTAGGATGTCTCTCAGGTTGACGTTTTGAAGTTGGTTGAACTTTTGGATTTAGTTTAGCATTTTTGAGCTTTTTGAAGCCATTGGGTCACTGGCTGGAGCTTTTGACAACCTCCTCATCTTTAAAAAGTGAGAACTCCAAAATCCTTCCCACTTATTTGCCATCTTCTCCTCCTTGGTGGAGACTTCTAATGCCCATTTATTGTTTGTAGTGGTAGGGGGAGCCGGTGAAGCAGTTAGCTAAACTTTAAGATTTAGACATCTTGCAACCATCGTATATGTGAAAAGCTTTTCTCTCTCACAATTTTCCATTTTAGGAAAGACTTAGGTTATGTGTCAGAGGAGCTAGGCCAGGTTGAAGAATTATTTGGAGGGGAGGGCAACATAACATAAAACAAACGACGGCTTTATGAGAACGACAACGACATCAAATCTAACTGACAAGAATGAAGACCGTCGGTAGCAACGACAAAAGCGGCCAAACATCAGCAAAGGTAATTATTGTAGTAATGAAAAAATACAAGTATAGCTCATTTTGAAGAGGACAAGGCAAGGAATCAAATGGTTCAAACTTTTTCAAAAAAAAAAAAAAAAAAAAAGAGTTCTTTGGGGAGGTGCTTATAAGGTGGTTTAGAGTTGACTTTGGGCAAAAAAAAAAAAAAAGACTTGGGCTCATTTGTAAGATAAAAATACAAGGAATCTAGTGGTCAAAGTAGTTTTGGCTAATTCAAGCTCTTTAAAAAAACATAATTGGTCAAAGTGGGCCCTGCCCTATGAGAGAAAATAGTAAATTTTGAGCAAAAAAAAATTATTTGATTTTATTGATCCAAAATATGTATTTCTGAATTTATAACAACTTTTATTGAATTCTAGTGTTAATTTTAAGTCATTTTGAGGAAGTTATGATAAAATTATCATTTTATTTTTGAAATTATCATGTTTTTCTCTCCTGATTATTGGCAGCTCAAAAGGTACCCAAACGGGGTTAAGTTTAAGTGCGGATGAACTCATTTGAAATTTTCGATGATATAGCAGAGTTTATTTTTAAAAATAATGACTTGAAAAAAAAATTTATAGGACCAACTTTCATACATGGGAAGCCAAAGTGCATTATTTTATATAAAAAATAGATTCTGATGATCATCAAACTGGTTTGCATGATACTCATATTTGAATATGAAAATTCTCCAACTTACATAATATAATTTGAATCACTGGATTGACCTGTGGAAGAAAATGTTAATTTTAGGGTTTTCGAGGTACAATGTCTGCATTAAAACATTGAATTGAATAGTTTTACATAAAAATTATTTCAAAAGACCATTAAATTTGTTTGCATGGTATTCATAAGTGATAATAAGCCTCATGCAATTCTTTGAATAAGATTTTAAGGCTTACATAACCTCCGGGGAGAGAATAATAATCTCATGATTTCAAAGATTAAAGTTGTTTTTAGTGTATCTCTAATTTCAGTTAAAAATCATTAATTTTAAAGATTGTTTTAATTTCCTTTAATTTTCATTAAGTTAAAACTTTAATTTTCTTAAATCAGGATTTGCTCAAGGCCAAGTTCAAGTGAAGCTAATTAAGCTTAAGCCAAGAAAAACAGGGTTGACCAAAAATGAGGTCAGCAATCCATTAGGTCAAGTTGGATAAAGTGGATAACTTGACTAATATAATGTTAATTCCACTTAATTTTATGTTTCATTATGCTAAATTTAGTGTAAGAATTGATTATATTATAATTTATTTAAATTGTTTCAATTTTTGTAAAATTGTAATTCAGTCTATATTAGTCAAATGGGCAAAGTGGACCCGTTAGCCCAATCTAAACCTAATTGGATATAAATTTAGTTTAATTGAATTAAGTTTAGTTAAAATTACTATTTTATTTGATTTCATTTAGTTTAGTTTTAAATTAGACTGTTTTATTTTAATTTAGCCTATATGATTCAAGTACTCTTAGGAGTCCTACCAGCCCGATTAGGCCTTAGGTTTTGGTATAAACTTCAATTAATTTAATTGGGTTCAAATTATATTTAAATTTTATTTACTTTTTATTTAGGTAGGATTTGGTTTATTTAAGGTGAGTTTGACCCAAAATCCTCGTGCTCATACTAAATGACCAGGGGCTCAATTTAAGTATAATTAGCCTAACTTTTAGGGTTGATAACTAAGTATTTAGCTAAATTCAATTTATTTTATTTGGTTAACTTGGTTTAGAAACCAAACAACTTATTGATTGAGTGTAATTAATTTAATAGTCTCATAGGGTCACTAAGGGTTAACGTAGTTTAATTGGGTCAATCATTTTATCCTTGCTCATGGTAAGTTAATAAATGCTGCATGGACTCATAGGATGGGTATTAAGGCTTTAGGTTGAGTTTTAAGTACTTTAGATTCACTAGCCCCCAAAAGTTTAATTTGTTTACTCTTTGGTTATTAATGACCTAATTGAAGTTGGTTCAACTTCGATCCGGTGAGTTGATGGCCAATCTTAAGTTTACTTGAAGCCAAAAAATGATTTTTATTTCCTTTAGGTTTAGTATTTGATTCAGTGTTCACCTGGTCATTAGAACAAATTGTTAATAGTCTTGTAAGGGAGCTTTTATGCTAATATGAGATTCTAGTTAAAGGCTAGAAATGAGATGTACTAAACTCATTAGAAACAAGTTCAACATAATAACATGGAAAAACCTATTCATATTTTGAGATCCAAATGTGGAGCAATCATGCCTTCAAAACCTCATGTATATTCTCAAAACTTATTAAAGTTTTTGGAGCTTATCGCAAATTTTTGCTCCTTATTTATGTTATGGTATTATAAGATTTAATAGTTTGGATGTTATACTTAATTTCATTATTTAAGTCCTTTAGATTCTATATATAGTGGGGATCCATCATCCCTCCTTTAAGTTAGACCATGTGAGTTAAAGTAAAGGTTGGTTCTTAAGAAAAGAATCTTAATACTTCATAAATAAGGAAATTGCTTATCCAAGTAATAGAAGGCTCTTGAACTATGAATCATGTCCAAAATAATTATTAGAAAATGGATGATAAAATTTCTTATTAAAATTTGAGATATCTATTGTCAGCATTGCAGGTCCGCATGATGAAGGAAAAAATTAACACGGAGGATGTTTAATATAACAAGCATGTGCTCAAATGCATGAAGATCTTAGATTAATCTAGGTTATGGGAGAAGCTCCTCTAAGGTGAGATGCAATTTGTCCTAAATGATGAAGCAATGAGCTTGCAAAATACGATGGCACCCTTTGAAATTGGTGCATAACATGCAAAAACAGATGGAGGAGCACATGGTGGAGCTTTACATAATAAAGGAGCATGGGTAAGGTGATCACTATATAACTTAGTTTGTGATTTACATCCCTAATAATTAAATGTTAAAGACCTAAGGTTGGCTAATGATATAGACTATGTTCCATGGATATAAGATAATAATTTTGTGCAATAGTTATCATGGATGGCATGTTATAAATTGGCAACACATTTATGTATCTTACTAACATTGGATTATTATGGTGATGACATAAGATTGAAGCCTGTTAGAAGAACACCATCACAATATATGATGGTTTTTAATAGAATTATGGCAACAAGTTCACTCAAAGTGTGCGAAGGAAGAAGCTTGGATTGAATTTTATCGATTTGAGCATAAAAGTAAAGTATAAGAGTATACGAAGACATTTGTGAAATTATTGCTTAAAATATCATGTTGCAGAAAAATGAAGCATTATTTCTTTTTATGAATAGGCTCAAAATTTATGTTAAGCTAGAGTTAGAGTGCAAGAATAAGTGGACAAAAGTGATGGTTAAAAATTAATTGAGTTTGCTTTGAAGGAAAAAAAATAATTCTATACCCAAAAATAAGTGAGGAGACAAGAGAGAATGCCTATGAGATTGACTATCTTTTTGATGCAATGGGCCTTGTAGGGCACATAGTGTCCAACTTAGAAAAGGATTGCAACACTCAGTAAATTCAATGTAAATGAATAAGAAGAGACGCTATTGAGTTTATTGTGGAACATTAACATGATAAATACAAGAAGAATAAGTATAAATCATTAATTTCACGAATTTGGAAATCACAAGCTTAAAGATAAGCACACTAGTTGATATTAGTGCATCTATTATTTTAGTTTTCATGGAGTTCAAAAATAAGTTGATCATCAATATATGAAAAGATTTATGTGGTTCGAGAAAGTAATCTCTATGGGCTAGATGATCGATCTAGTCTAATACATGACGTTAAACATTGTTCCAAGAAAATGCAAAGAGTTCGTCAACATATTTTCTTTTGATGACTATAAATTTATTTATGGATTATATTTCTTCAACATTATTGATGTATTGTTTAGATATTTTCTAATTTCATGCTTCTCAATGTCCACTTCCAATGTAGAATTTCAATGAAATGTACATTTATGACTGAGAAAAAATATATATAATTGAGGATGTGAGTGTTGAAGGGAATGAAAAAAGGACGAGTGAACTTTTTGGTGACCATGAAAAAGGTTGTGGAGCCATTTGGCATCAATATTTATGTCTCAATGAAGGTAAAGTATCCTTCATTCAATGATGCAATGATGTCCAAGTTGCCTATAAATTTGTCACTTTATAATGAATTTATTAACTAAATCAAGCTTATGTTGGATGCTAACCTTTCCCACAGAATCTTATCAAATTTCTCCCATTAGGTTGGAGGAGTTATGAAATCAACCTACATTCAAAGTTGACTTATTTAGTGAGTATGGTGGCACCAAATGATTCATTGAGCTAGATTTGTACTCGGGATATTAAGTATCATTAGCAAAACTGGATAAACTAAAGGTTGGATGTTTGACCTGTAACTAGGGATGTACATTATTTAGTTAAAACAAAAAAAAATCAAATCAAACCGACCTCATTTTGGTTGATTCAATTTGGTTTTAAAATAACAAATTGGTTTTCTATTTTAAATATTTTTATATTGATTTGTTTTCAGGTTTTAGTTATGTTTTAATATACATTAAATCAAAGAAACTGAAAAATCAAATAATATTAAAATTAGGAGGTGAAATTCAACTGGAAATAAAATAAATTGAGCATATGGCATATTTGTTATAGATTGATTTAGAGTTTATAATTTTAAAAAGGTTGTAAATAAATAAGAAAGAAAAACTAATTTTTTATTTTGAATTTCAGTTGGCTCCTAACCAAATCGATTAAACCAAATCATATTTTGATTCAGTTTGGATCATTTTTAGCAAAAATTTGGTCAATTTTATTTTTTAGATTTCAGATTTATGTTCATTTTTTTGACAAACTTGTGAACCGATTACACACCCCTAAAAATGATAAATCTTACTAATAATTATACTCATTTTAAAAAACAAGTACTAGGAATTGAGACTAATAATTTTTTTTTTTTATAACAAAATTTAAGAGTTTTATTCCTCTAAACTGAACTGATGGTTTTGTTCATATTTAATTTATTTTTTATTTAAATATTTTTAGCTAATTGTGTGAACTTTAAAAGAAAAATCACACAATTTACTCAAAATATTTAAATAAGAATGAACTCAAGATAAAAAAAAAAAAAAAAAAATTGGGGAAAAAATATAGTATCGCAGTTCTGAAGTCTTGAGTTTGCCATTTTAAAAATTTCATGGGGCATACAGATAGGACTATCCAAAGAGTTTGTTGTTCGCGATCAGTTCGTGTTCGGCTCGTTAAGCAGTTTGTGTTTGATTCGTTCGCTAAGCAAAAGTGTCGAACACGAACAAATTTTTTGTGTGATGAAATATAAACGAGCCGAAGATGAACAGTGGCATTTTTTAACGAACAAGAGTTCAACGCAGACTTACTCATGTTCGGTTCATTTACGCCCCTACATGATAACTGCCAAAAAAAATAAAAAAAACAAAGTATAATCACAAGCTAGACATCCCAAACGCAAATAGCAAAAAATCTACACTAAGACTTTTGTGCTTCCTCTCTAGGAAGGATATCATGGATGGAAAGGCAGATTTGTAAAATTCCATTCTATTGCTTCATCCACAAATACGTTAATTAATTAGGATATCTTCGCATTTTCTGCCATGAATGCCTGGTATTTCGCACGCTCTCTCCTATACCTTCCTACTTCTCTCACAACTGCCAGGATCAGATGCAACGACACAGGCGCAAAAAATGGCTACAAAACACAAGAAGAAAGCATTATTTACACTTGGATGAATTATGCTGGCAGCTAAATACTCATAAAAAAAATGTTATGTAGCTTATAATCCCTAAATTATGCAGCTAGCTACAAGTAGATAGCAAATTTAAAAAAATATATAAAAAAAATTAATTTTAAAACGGAGTACTTGCCATGTATATAGCAAAATAATGCTCGAGGGAAGAATAGCTGATTGACATGATGGATGGATGGAAGAATGCATCCTCAGCTAACGATCTCGCTTGCAGAGAAGATGCTAAAACGAAATGTGGATTGAACGGATCAGTAAAAACATCATCTTGTAACTACTTTATAATGCAACGAAACATCTGTTGCCATAGTTACCAGCTGAAGCATCATACATCCCAAGAGAGGCATTATTTAGAGCTAGGCTTGCAGCTTCAAGAGAATACTTCACCTGAAATAAACAAATTACATGAAGCTAATAGACGAAATATCTTCCAATTGAACAAAGTATTAATGAGATAAATTTACTGGATTTGTAAATGTTTGAGTGAGAAAAAGGAGAGCATAGCAATTTCCAGATGCCTGAACAACTATCAGACAGAATAAGCAAATTACATAAAAATGTTAGAAAATCCTGTTCATAGACTGCCTCAACGAAGTCAAAAATGATTGTCCAGAAAATTAAAGTCGGTGCATTTTCAAAGTCATCATTAAATTGATAACAAAATAAAATTGAACAATTACACATTTTGCTCTAATGCCAAAAAAAGAAAAAAAAGAAAAAAAAAACTCGGCTAGTAAAATTCTGTAATTTTTTCGCATTTTCCTAAGATCCTTATTACAGCCATTAATTCACTCGTATTAGTACATGGGAGCTTTTTATCCAACAACGCCTCTTAAAGCACTTGGATCATTCTTCAACTAAATAATTATTCAGTTTAATCGGCAACACAACACACTAAAAAAATGCCAAATAGAGCCTAAAACTTATCCACCCGAAGGGGAAAACAACTTCACCTTTCAAGGTTCTGAATCTTTGGCAATGGCAGAATGGTTCAGCGAGTCTACAAAGTGATACATAAGAAGAAGAACGAGGGGTTCCCTCATGTAAACATTAAAATTTCATGAAATATATGAAAAAAATTTTAAAATGGAAGATCATGGTTGACTAAAACTACTTAACCCACTATATCACACATTATCCTACCCTAAAGAGAAACATATTTCACTTGGTTGTTTGGCTGATCCTCGTAATATGACTTGATGGTTTGGTGGGCTCACTCAGAGCTATTGTGTTAACTGAAAAATGAGGAACTGGGTGTGCACATTTCACGCACATACCATCTGGAGGATTTGGCAACAAATTTCAATGGTACCATAAAGCTTCAACAATATTTCCCAAAAACCCTAAAAGAACAAACTAAACTTGGCTCTAAAACCTAGTAAGGCCTCACATACATATTCCATCAGCTTGAGGATAAAATGCCATCCTGCTGAGATTGCAGTAGTCCAGGCTTCGCTCTAAATCCTCTGGCAAAGGCCTCATAAATAAATTCAGTTAGTCTAAGGTATCTATGTTACTTAAATTCCCAGAGTCAAGTCTAGGTTTGACCAAAGAATCTCTGCTAATGCCTGCAACGTGAAACTTTAGGCTAAGCCTTGGACTTAAAAAAATAATAAGATTGGGGTTCCGTTCCACCAAAATACTACAGAAATTAGGGCCAGCGGACTTATATCATCATGTTTAGCTCTAATGAATTCCTGCAAGTCACAGGCAAAAGCTCCATTTTGTCATAAATCTCAGAGCAGGCCTATGCAAAGCTCTTAAACCTTTGTTTGAGACAATTGTTACATATCAGAAATTGTTCAAGGCCTCATATATATATAAAAAAAGAGTTTAAGACCTCAAGCATAATAGTCAGACCAATAACCTAATTCAATCCACATCGTGGAACCAAAGTTTTATGTTTTCAAAATCTTCAGCAAATCTATTACATCTAAGACTTGATAAATAGAAGTAGAATCTATTTTAAATAAGGAGGGCAAAATTAACCTCAGCTGGGTGCATTACAATGAATAGAAGAACCACAAAGAAGACAAAGCTAAAATAAATGTCAAAGCGCTACAAAGAAAAAAGAAGTATAATTGAAGGAAACATTAATAAAATATGAAAATTGTTTATACATAAACAAGATTTAGCACCTCAAGTAAACATATAACAAGATTGAATGGAGAAAAAGGATTCAGAAATCTGAATGATGATAGTTGGGGGAAGACCAAAATGATGATAATGAAATTATGGAGTGTACAAAATGAAAAAGATGCAAACTAATCTAATAACAAAAGTTAATTGCAATTCCAAGAACTTTACAAAACTCGGTTAATATGAAAACTCTTACTAGAAAAATGAATTCATCATGCTCAAATATAAACAATTATGAAACAGACCTGCTTTCTTATTTCATCCATAATAATCATTCTGGGAAGTGACTGAACCTGTACATTTCATATTTAGAAGTAATATTACGAGGCACACACAAAAATTAACATTGGTTTTAAAATAATAAAGAAAGCTGAAAGCATACCAATTTTGAGAGAGACTCAAGAGTAGTGGCACAAGATATAAGATTGTAACAAGCATGATGACGATACAGGGCGTCCAACTCCCTGTAATGTAAATAGTTAAATAGCACAAAATTAGCTTTCTCAACTCAACACTTCTCTAAGCAAAAAGCTAAACAGCAGCAAAACAAAATTGAATAGACCATGTGAAATGTATCACATTTCCAATTAGTTTTTAAATTTTAGCACTCATAATAATGTTAGATATTAATCCACATATACTTCCAAACTCTGAAGTTCCACTCATTGCTCTTTAATATAAATTAACAGTCAAACTTTATTATCATTCCCAGAGGAACCCTACCATTTATTAGTATAGTAAAATAGTCTAAATTCTTACCCTTTCATCATAAAGCAGCCCTAATTTACATAATCTGAACACCAATCTCATCTTCTGAATTTCAATCTATCGAGTCATGATAGAGGCCCTGAGAACTTCCAAAATTTACCAAATTGTACAGTTGATCAGTTTCCTCTTTATCCATTTATCCATTTTCATCAATTTTTCCACAAACACCACTATATGTTAAGCCTTGACATCCTGTTACATATTTACTCCATACAACAATGTACAGAGTGGGTACATAAAATAAGATAAACTCCACTTGACTTAAACAAGGTTTAGAAAATCAGTCAACCCATGAAACATGCAGATTAACAGGCAAGGGAATTGAACTTTGGCGATATTTAACCACAAAATTGAAAACTAAGATAAACATATAATAGCATTTACAAGTTCATGAATTTTACTTCATAAATATGCATAATATTGATCAGATGGTAACATAAACAGTTTGATAAACTAAAATAAATTAGTAATAAAATACCATATCTCGTTAAAAGTTACCCAATTTTTATGGAACAGTCATAAATTATTAAAACTATCACAATCAAACCCTTTGCATAAGCATATGGCTTCAATCATCAGAGCAAAAGGAACTTCATCTGATATACGCCTTTCACAAGCCAAGCAGCGAAGGTGCTCATAATGCTTTCAATGAAATAAAATCACATATTATAGATCTCAACCCCAATAGATTATCAATTTTTTTCCTTACCATCAAATTTACCAATGTCAATCAGATCTTGGTAATCATTTGAACTTTTCCTTCTTTTTCTTAACAAACATAGGCGTGTACTCTGACAGTTGGGTATCATAAATAAAGAGACAGAAATCAGCTCTCAAATGTTGCAATTGATTTAATTATACAATATAAGAGTAACTGAGGGTCGGTGCAGAACAAATTACCCTAATTTAAAAAAAAAATTAAACACAAGAATACATAAATTTATTCAAGCTCTTTCCAAATAATTTCCACTATAGAAAACTTATAAGTATGACCAACTAAAGCATTGGGCTGAATAGGCTACAACGTTTTAACATCAATGAGTGTACATGTAAAGATAGAAAGGAATGAAGTAGCTACTGCTAACTACTAGTTTCCAGGAGACTGGTATAAATATGATAGACTAGGGGGATCAAACCATAGAAAACTTATTTATAAGGATATATGAAGCAATACAGAAAAATTCCATGTTTCCTGAGCACTTCTGATAAGTCATACTTTTGAAAGGTGTAGGACCCGTAGCTACTGTCCACCCCTTGGCTTGAGCCCCACACAGTGGATCTTCATCCAATCAAATGCCGAGAACACATGTAAAGATCTTTGGCCTTGAATTAACGCCCTCTCGAGCCCTTGGATTGCTTTCCCAGGGATCCCTACGGCCACTGGCCCTATATAGCGGGATCAATCCCTACCTATTTTATGCATTGAGGAATTTATTTTGATTTTTTTTTTCTTTTTGAACGGACAGTAAAAAAGTTTATGTAACCCACATACTTTGTTCAAATTAGAAGCAATAAAAATACTTTAGCAGTTTTTAAATTAAAAGCAATAGAAACACTTTTTTAAGTTTTTTTTTTTTTCGTATCTTCTCTACTTTCTATTTTTCTGAAATAATGATTCCACATATGATGGTTATTTTATTTGAGAGAAATTTATAGAACTTAATAGTTTCTGCACAAAAGATATTCAAAAAAATGTAATCTAAATATAGAACAAATCCATGGACTAAATGGACAGCACCGTACAACTCAAAACTGCCCCAAAGAACTGCCACAACAGTGTTTCACTTAAACAGCATATTTGCCCACTCTCAACCAAAATAAAACGAACTTACCATTCTGTAAATCCTTTTTCACTTGGTAAAATGTTAATCATGTCCATATCATCATCTCGAATGTAATCAGATTTAAAACCAAACAGAAGGCGAAGCTGCCCAACAATAACTTGAAAGATCTTCTGAAGATCCTGATTTTAAAAAAACAACAATTAGAATATAAAAATCCGTTAGCAATATAAAAGCTATTTGCAAGAGTAGTGAACAACAACAACAACAACAAAGTCTTTATCCCACTAAGTGGGTTGGCTACATGAATCCTTTTTCTCCACTGCGACCCACTGAATGTCATATTTCATTTAATTCTAATAAATTAAGATCATTTTTTATACAATATGCCCAAATCTTTCTAGGTCTACCTCTGTCTTTCTTAACATAAGACGAATCTAACATCTACTCTCATAACCAGATCATCAGATGGTCGAAGTTAATGCGACCAAACCATCTAAGACGACTCAATCTAATTTTGTTGCCACGGGAGCTACACCAACCCTATCACAAATATATTCATTTTGCATTTTGTCTCTAAGTGTAAAGCCACTCATCCACCTAAGCATTCTCATTTCGACAACACTTAACTTTATTTTATGCTTCTCTTTTAATGGCCACCTTTCTGCGCCATAGAGCATTGCAAGTCTAACCACCATCTTATAAAATTTTCCTATTAGTCCAAGCAATACTTTTTTATCACACAATAGACCTGATACTATGCAATCTCGCCACCAACTTAATTTCTATATAACTTGCACTCTTGTGCATACCCTTTATCCTTAAAAGTGGGACCAAAATATTCTTTCTCCACTCCTCAGGCATCTTTTTTAATTTTAAAATAATATTAAAGAGTTTAGTAAGCCAACAAACTCTCAAATCTCTTAAATATTTCCACACTTAATTGAGATATCATCGGTTCTACAGACTTTCCCAAACTCTCAAATCTCTTAAATATTTCCAAACTTAATTGAGATATCATCGGTTCTACAGACTTTCCACCCCTAATTTTCTTTAAAACCTCATCAACTTTTTTTTACTAATATGACAGTAAAAAGAAAATATTTTATTATTATTAATGATATTAAGATTAGTAAAGTTGATCGTATTTTCAGAAACCTCATTAAAAAGTTTATCAAAATATAACTCGCCCACCTATGCTGAATATTTTTTTCTAAGAAAAGCACATTTTTATTTTCATCTTTAATACATTTTACTTAAGTCTTTACTTTACTTTTCTCTTTATTTGGCTAGTTTATATATATATTTATCATCCTCTTTAGTATCTAATATATTATAAAAATCATTAAAAGTAAAATTTTTAGCGTCACAGATTGTTCTCTTAAACACTTTATGTGTCATCTTATATTTTTTTTATCCCTATGAGTCATTTTAAATTCTTCTCAGTTCTCTAAGATTTTACATTTAAACCAATTTTTATAATATAACTTCTTATATTTTATCTTCTCTTGCACATTTTATTCCACCACCAACTATTTTTATTTATAAAAATTCATCCTTCTGATCCTTCAAGTATATCTTTTGTCACTTGTTTAATAATGTTTGTTACTTTATCCCACACGGAGTTTGCTTCTTCATGAACATCCCAAATCTCGATATCTTAAAGTTTACTCATAAAAATAATTTTATTTATCTTTTAGGTGTCCTCATCTATCCTCTAATTCTATAACAATGGCTACTAGTATTTTTTTATTTTATAACTCTTCATCTTAAAATCCATAACTAATAATTGATGTTGGGTATTTAAATTCTTACTTGAAATGACCTTACAATCTTTACATTCTCGGCGATCTCTTCTTCTCATAGAAAAATAATCAATCTATGTTTAATTAGATCCATTCTTATAAGCAATAATATGTTCATCTCTTCTCTTAAATAAATTATTAGCAATAACAAAAGCATATGCTAAAGCAAAAACTAATATGGTTCTACCTTCTTCATTAATCACTCCAAAACTGTAGCCACCATGAATATTTCAAAAATCCTCTATCACTCTACCGACATGTCCATTTAAATCTCTTCCATTAAAAATTCTTTCTTGAAAAGATATCCTTTGTATTAATTCTTCTACATCATTCCATTTTTTTTCTTTAGAACCTATATCTAAACCTACTTGTGGAGCATAAGCACTTATAATATTAAAAATCTTAGTATCAATGATAATCTTAAGGGCTATAACTTTATCTACAATTTTATTAATTTTTACGACATTATCTTTCAAATTCTTATCTATAATTACACCTACACTATTTTTAGTGAGACTCTTACCAGAATACCAAAGTTTCACTTGAATATCAAAGTTTAAAACCTGAACTATCAATCTCCTTTGTCTTTTCTCCAACTAATTAGTTTCTTGAATACATAAGATATTTATGTTTCTATGAATCTTAATGTCAACTAATTATATTAATTTACCTGTAAGAGTACTTATATTCCAAGATCATATCCTAATATTAATTAAATAGACTAATTTTTTTACCCGCATCTGAACGTAATGTGAAAACTTTTGCTTATTTGACACTACAACCGTGCATCAGTGCAGCGGCCCTTGCACAATTTTCATTATATTCAGCTCATACAGTGTGTCGCTTCCAGGGGACGTCTTAATATTTACACAATGATTAGAATGATTCATATCATAATTTTTCAACAAATTTTACGTTGGTTGTCGACTTACCTAATACAATCCTCTGCTTTTCACATCCGGAGCTCAAAACCCGACAATAGCAATGTTTAGCAAGAGTAGTGAACATAATATAAAATTTACATGTTCAAAATTAACTTTCTACCTAATACAACCCTCTGCTTTTCACATCTGGAGCTCAAAACCCGACAATAGAAATGTTTAGCAAGAGTAGTGAACATAATATAAAATTTACATGTTCAAAATTAACTTTCATTCTTCATTATGTAGGCATTAAAAAACCGATATCAGTTCAAGATTTACAAGGGTGGCACAGACAGCCTACAATGTTGTTAATAAAAACTCTCTCAACTCAAATGAAATGACAAACTGTTGTAGCTCTAGTCCATCAATTAAATAATACCAACAAGAAAGAGAAATCATAGAAACAAACTTAAATTCATAAAAGAGATCCAGAGGCTTGCAATCAATCGAGCAATTTATGATTACCAAAATTCCTATGATCAAGGAATAAGACAAATATTATACGAGAATAATTTGCATCTTAAACCTAATTAACCTGCATGATCTCTGATAAACCACTTTCCTTTAACAAATTGTTTCCCAATTGTCAAAAACTTTCAAATTTTCGAAGAGGCATATGTTCATATAATGGTTTAGGAACCCTAATAAATTTCAGCATAAGTTACTTACCTCGCAAAATCACCTGCCCATTTTGCAAAGGAAAAAATATACAGATCACCAAGGTTAGAAAGGATTCTGAAGACCATAATTTTGCACACCTTAAATTTCTCAGTAATATTTGTTCTCCTTAATATATGCTACTACAAAGTTAAATTATCACATGATAGATAAACTTCTACAAATAGTTGCATAACTTGCGTCGGTTTTTTTAGCCAAAACAGGAATGATGTGCCCAAACAAAGTCATTTATGATAAAATTTTCACTGAAAAGTGTTAAATTATCATTCACAACTCATAAAAAAGATTAGGTGTGCCTAGGAATAGCTTATAAGATGCATGAGAATATTCCAGATCAAGCTCACATTTTTTGACAGAAAACTTGAGTAAACTTCTGATATGAATTATATGTTTGCCATATCTTATATCATTTGACTTATAGTCGTCTTTTATGTTAATTGACATCGGTGTCGGTCAACTTTTCGATTTCGATAGATTATGAAAATATGAATATGAAAATAATTTTTGAAATATAATTTAATATAATAGACATATATTTTTAATTTTGAAAATAGTATGTTTTAATTTTGAAAAAAAAAATGAGACCAAATGGATAGTTTTGAAAGTAATATGTTTTAATTTTGAAAAAAAAATGAGACCGAATTTTTGTTAGTTATTTACATAATCGTGTCTGACACCCTGAATACTACACATTCCAAGAGAAAAGTGTAGACCCCGATAATAGGCCCAATCCTGCAAACTAAGAGATTTGTGACATTCAGTTGGTCTGCAAACCTTTTATATATGACCGACAAATTCCCCTATTTAATACAAGGATTAAATAGGGTTTATTTTACCTGGGTTCCAAATTCCCTATAGAGGCAAGCCCCTATAGTTAATTAAATCCCAAGTGACGTGAATCACTTGAGAAAACTCTCGATAATGATCAGTGGTTCTAGTCTTCAAGAATTCAAAGTTTAGGTTTTCAATGTAGGACATGGAAAAAATAAGTGAGAATGGCTCAAGTAAGAACAATCCTTTCATGAGTCCAAAGGAAGTAAAAGGTAGGGGATGTCACAGATCCAGAGGGGAATCATCAGTGACCTCCCAAACTATCCTACTGTGTGGCTGTGTTTTAGAGAGGATTTTATTTGAATGTTAAATCCTGTCAATTTTATTAGTTGGGACTTATACCTGCATAATAACTGGTTATGCAAATAGCCCACAAATATAAGAGGTTTTACGTCATTCTAGATGACAACCTTAGAACCTAAGGCGAATTAGTGCAGGGGCCTAAAAGAGAGGAATTATGTCGCGCTAGGCAAGCTACCTCGAAATCCTATGAGTTGTTTAAATTAGGAAAGTTCAATTGGTGTAGACTCATTTTGTTGTTGTAGAATTGCGACCACCTCCACCTGTAGTTCGCTCCAAACTCCTTGCCGTGCTGCCCACGAAGTTGTTCCGAGCTCCTCGTCGCAGTAACAGTCCTAAAGTCTAAAGCTCAAACAATTTTACCAGGTGTGTTTCAATGTCTCAGTTTGGTTGTTAATGGAGGGGTTCAAGTTGATTAGAGCGACACCGGTTAGGATCCCACGGTTCTCTCCTTCCGGCATCACTATTTTCTTTTGAACTTAGTTTAAACGAGTTGTGAAACCCATTTAAACCAGGGAGATCTCATTAGCAACCGTTGGTTACTTCCTCCGAGGGACTCCCGTAAGTTCGAAAGAACGTGTTATGTTTTGTTTTCTTTTTGTTTTGAAAATGTTGTTTAATTTTGAAAAAAAAAAGGTTTTGTTTTGAAAGTGAGGTTGTATTCAGTACCTGCATAATGTGTTAGAGCAAGAGTAATTGCAATAAAATAAAGGAACAATAACAGATAAAATGTACCTGCGTACGTGACGTATCTGCTGCTGTTATTCCTGTTTCATGTTTAACTCACAAAGCACAATATAATCTGCAGGGATTTTAAATAAATTGTAAAGAAAAGAAAAGAAATAAACAGTAGAACAAGTTGTAGTAACAGTTAGGAATTCCCAAAAGAGGTGATCCTAAGGCCTCCTACAACTTCTGACTATAACTAGCGAGATAGTATGGTGATCCTACGATCCCCTACAATTCTGGTAAGCAACTAGCGAATGTGTACGGTGATCCTACGACTCCGGACAGCAGCTACGAGTTCCGAATGACGCCTGTATGGATTCCTATGAATCCAAACAGCAATGGGCAACACCTATGTGGTTTCCTACGAACCCGAACAGAGGTGGGCAGCAAATTGAAGCATTGGACAACGGTCCTGCAGCTCTTACAGCTCGGGGCAGCAACTAGCAGGCTTGTGCGCCGATCCTACGACCTTCTACAACTTCCAAACACTCCTAACAACCCTTAATTAGCAATGGGCAGCAATCTTATATTTCAAACAGCTTCCAAACAACAAATTCAAGGCCCAAGCAGCACTCCTAAGGCTCCAACAGCACTCCTAAGGCTCCAACAGCGCTCCTAGGACACTCCCAAGGCTTTTCTAAGCTTCCAACAGCACCTATGGCACTCCTACAGCACCTACAGCACACTCCCAAGGCGGGATCGAGCGGCTTCGGAGTGACGGGATCGAGCGGCTTCGGTTCGGTGCGAGAGACGAGCGGCTTCGGTTCGGTGCGGGAGACGAGCGAGCGAGCAGAAGTCTTCGGCGCAGGGAGGAGGCGAGCGGGCGAGCTTCGTGCTTGCAGCAGAAATGCGACAGGAACAGGAAAGCTGAGCGGGAGCGAACGGGGAAGAAAAGCTCGGGAGCACGAATTAAGTCGAATCCCCGAGGAAGAAGACGCTCCTTTGGAGCGGGAGGCGTTACTTTGGTTACTTTGGAACCGATTGGGCGGGGGAAATAATACAATTTCCAAATGCAGGGCAGGAAATAAATGGTTTCCAAATGGAGGGGAAGATTAAATGGAAATAATTAACCCCTGAATTAATCTTAATTAAGATAAAAATTAAATACTCCATTTGAAGTTTGAAATTTGAATTTCAAATTCAAGTGAACTGGTGCCTAGCCCGTCTTCAGCCCGAGTCCAGCCTGAATCAAACCCGAGTCGGACCTGAGTTGAGCCTGGGCCCGCGCACAGCTAAAAAAAAAATGCATCGACATCCGTGCAGTTCGTGCGAGTGTGGAACCACAGCAATATGGGTGTCATTCCTAGCTAAAGTCGACGTTCCGGACGCGTCGGCACGATCTTTTTTGTCATCCGGGGTCGTACAAACGAGTTTGCCGACGGGCGAGCCAATTTAAGTTAAAATTATATGATCCTTTTTGTCATCCGGGGTCGTACGAACGAGCTTGCCGACGGGCGAGCCAATTTAAGTTAAAATTATACAGGTTGCGATGCGTGCGCAAAAATGCGGCGTTATCGAGCGTTCGGGTCACAAAGGAGTTCTCTAGGGGCTGCTCCTATTAATGTAGGAACTCGACTCGAGTTTCATGTGTCGGTCATAATCAACTTAATAGAACGTCGAGGATTCGGGACCGCCCATGCAAAACTCGAAGAAGTGACGAGGTGGCTCGAATTTTCTAAATGGTGTGGGTTTCGTACTGGTCCTAGTCTTCTAAGAGAGTCGAACAGGGGAAGCCTAAAGCTAGACCCTAGGCTCTAAGGAGAGACAAAAAAGAGACCTCATCCAGAAATGAGGTCAATAATCGGTCAAAGTGTAACGACATATTTAGAACTTAGATCTCATTAGATTATTTTCTATCAATATTTGACCATTGAACCCAAAGAATTTTGAATAATGACGCCGCAGTTCGATCATAAAAAAAAACTAAGTTTTATAGTAGTCTCCCAGATTTCAACGTCTTCCTAGATATTTAAGATTTCATCTTCCTAAATGACTTCGGAGGACTAGACAAAAAGGTTCTTTGAAGATTCAAAATCAAGCAACTTGAAGATTTATTTGTTATTCTTCTACCGTTGCATTTTTTTTCCCAACCTTCTTATCCCTTCTGCAAGTAAATTATAATTTAACCAACCATTTCTCTAGTCATTACCTCAAACTCGTGAAGAAAATAAAAATAATACTTCTTGAAGAATGACAGAAAAGCATGAAATTATGAAAACAAAAGAACAGATATGCTAGATTTGGAAGTAATGAAATATGCCATTTATTTGCTCATATTATTCATTTATGAAACGTTAAGCATGTTTAGTGGCTTACTTGCAAGATTTTCATAGCACCATTCAGTGTAGTTGATGTGGGTTTGTTCTAGTCAAGTTTTGGTTGTATTAGATTGTTTTATATGGATAGACAGTTATTGATAATCATCTAATGAGACTCGGTGAAAATCATTCTAAAACTTTCTAGGTTTTTCCGAAGATATGATCAGTTCCCCAACATAATATGAAGCAAGAAAGATTCACAAACCCATATTGTCCTCATTTTTCTTCCCTTTAGAAACAAAAAACAAGCATGCTTCAAATAATAAATGAACACTACATTGCATTTTCATAATCATAAGCATAGGTATCACATTGCTTGTAAAGCCTAATGCCAATCCTAAAAAAATTGGAATAAGAAAAATGTAGTTTATTATGATTACAAATGTCATCAAGCTAACATTTCATTTGAATTTTTAACTACTTATTTTGTGAAGATACACGGGTTTCAAAATAAAAGTAACAATATACCTATGTATTTGAATTTTTAACTACTTATTTTGTGAAGATATAGTCAACGTGTAACCACGGGTTTCAAAATAAAAGTAACAATATACCTATGTTAAAAATTTATAAATTAGAAATTTCAAGAAATTTGAACTATCATTCAATTTTCAATTAATTTGATTAGACGTTATGTTCAGTAAATTAATGTAAATTACTACAACTCTTCTCACTTTCCCCACCTCCCCGTGAATCCATATTTAACATATGTTAGAAAAGCTAAATAATTTGTTCTAGAGATATATTGTAGTTGATATAAGATTGTCTAGTATTGATAGTGATTTAGAGATATATTGTGCACTAGAGTAGTATAATCTCTTGTGAAGTATTTGGATTACATTACGGTAAGGACAATTATTCCCAGTCTTCTTTAAGAATAATAATAATTAATTTCATCAAAGTATAATTTTTATAAGCTAGACAAATTAATGTGGAAAACATCAACGGTTATTATAATTATCTATGGCTGTCTTTAATTTTTATCTCCTCCTAAAGCAATGATTTCTAAGAGTGCTGTGCTTATGAGCTTTGGTTTTCTTGCAAGTGCCCCTCCCAAAGTTTTCTAGCAGCAATGCAAACCCAATGACACTTTCTTAAACAGGGGATCTATGTTGGCTTGTGGACCTATCTAAATTACAGAGTTTTGTGACCCCTTAGTTATTCTAGCGCATTTATCCTAGGCATAGCATCTTTTCCCTCTTTTTCTCAAAAAAATTTGGCTTAATGTCAATAAATATGATATCTTCAAGGATAGTATAAATATAACATGAATGGGATAAAGTTTTGTTTCTATTTCCAACCATATGTGCCTGTTCCTGTAGGATTCATTCGAGTGATGTAATGACTACCAAATTATGCTAAGAATAATCTCCTTATAACAACATGATGCTTAGATTTTCTTCAATTAGTGATATAGCTCCTCATCAATATTGATACAATCAAGGTTTAAATTACAATGAAGTTGCTTGCTGATTTTCATAATTCGAGCTTCTTGTTGATTTTTTCAAACTTAATCAATCACCACACCATTGTTTTCATTCAGAATCTACTAAGTTTTTTAATTATTTGAACCAAAAAAAAAGTGAACATTTGTGCACCCAGCAGTGTTTGATCTATGAAACTTAATTTTCTTTATGTGATCTGTATTCATTATATCATCCTAAATGCATAAGGGACAATAGACCATGAAGTATCAGGCAACAACGTGGGTCATAATATGAGAGAATTTAGATTCTAGAATGCACAAATTCCTGGTTGAAGCTAACATGAACATGAAAAAATAAACTAGCATCTTTCAGCTTTGAAAAAAGGTTATCAAATAACCAATCCAACTAATTACGTTAATTAGATATAATTCCTTAGGGTAGAAGCATAGATCGAAGAAAAAAAAGGAGAAAACTAAAAAATTGCGGAAGTGGACTGATATAGTTATTTTAATTCTTCTTTTTTTCTTTTTCTTAAAGGAAACATCTTGATCTTCAGTATCAAAAAACCATAAATAATAGAGTCGACTAAAAACATAAGTAAGAAAATAATTATTACAAGTAGTTTAGAGCATATAACAAGTAAAAGGAAATATATAGACTGGCACATCAACTCAATGCAGTTTTCAACATTTTCTTTCGCCATAGCCTTAATTATGAGTAGAACATAAAAAAGTAGCATTTTATATGTTTTTTAATATTAATTTAAGTAGTAGAAGAAGAAATTTAATAATATGGTATTATGAAACCCATGTTTACAATTGTGAATTTAGATTTAATAATATCGTATTATGAAACCCATGTTTACAATTGTGAATTTAGGCCATAAACGTGAAATTAATTAGAAGGGATGAGTTCTGCATAAGCATCCTATTTTTTTTCAATGATTGAACTTATTAAGCTTGCTTCACGCATAATGCAACTATTGTGAGAAAACTTATGCAAACTCAGTCGGTAATGTTGTGTTTTTATAGTTATGTTGATTGGTATGGAAATAATGTCGTTATTTTTATAAAGA
Organism: Phalaenopsis equestris; assembly: GCF_001263595.1. NCBI lineage: Eukaryota > Viridiplantae > Streptophyta > Magnoliopsida > Asparagales > Orchidaceae > Phalaenopsis > Phalaenopsis equestris. The sequence goes on along the minus strand of NW_018164867.1, from coordinate 65,111 downwards.
TGGACAAGCTGCTTAAAATATTTCCAATATCATAGCCATATAAGAGGCACATGCAAAATGTAGCCTATTCGCTCGCAAGTTTCACTTAAAAATCAAAAAGTAAAATGCTTAATTTTTTAAACTGAGTTTGCAAAGCAGTAATTTAAAATAGGTTTACTAGTTGGCTTAGCAGTGAGTCGAGAGTAATTCGTACCTCAGGTGACATTGTTCTCCTGATCAGAGTATTATTTTGAGAATTTGCAGAGCATTCAGGAGGATTCCACACAATAACACCTCCCCACATCTAAATAGCAACATTTTAAGGCTTGGTAATTGAATAGTATGAAAAATAAAAAAGTGAGACCAGCACTTACAGGAGATATAAACCCATTGGTCTTTGAAGTCTGTCCATCTGGAAGTTGTAAAATTAGTGGGCATTCATTTCTTGATGGAACATATCTAAAAATTCATAAGAATTCACATTCATTTGTCTAGCGATAGATAACATCCAGAACACGGAATTATTTTGGAATGAATATCAGAATAATAGATCATATAAATGCCTACATTAAGCAAAACTCGGCGAACTTCTGACAGCTAACTTCCAAAACATCAAAACAGGATTTTTTTTTTAAATGTTAGGTGATCAATGCCATCAAGCAAATTACGGATACACAACAGTATTATAATCTAGTTAATGCGAAAACACATCAAAAGTAAGCGAAAATTCAAATAGTAAAAGAAGAATAAGAATTTAAAAGAGAAACTGTAAAAGTAGGGATTAGGCTAATAATGATGATGAATACTAGATCTAAAATCAATTTCATGGTTTTAGGAATAGCTGAAAATTTTGCACTCTGCATTGAAGCTTAAATAATACCTGACTGGGTATCGGTAAATTCCTTTTTGGAATGGGAGGTACATCAAATCATAGCAAGTAATTAAATAAATCAGAGTAAGATTTGACATGACCATACTTTGACAGTAAAGTGGATGTCTACTAATTAATTCCTAATCAGCTGTTCAAGCGACCACCAATTCTGATTTCAAATATATGAACACCATGGGTACAACAAAAGCAGATTATGATCTATCAATTAACATTAGTTCTTATAAAGTCTAACAGAAAATCACAAAATCAGGAAAAAAAAAAAGTGAAAGCAAAATGCTGATTTATTTTAAACGACTACAAAAAATTATCAACTTTGAGTCAATAAGGTTATCAGTTTAGATAATATTATTCAATATGCAAAGGCATTTCAATGCCCTTTATATTCATTTTATTATTTATTAAAGTAAGAGAGTAATTTATCATTGCAGCAATGCAAGTGATTGTGTCCACCTTAGATTGGATTGTACATAAAACAGTATGGCTACGATTGGAATAGTAGTTATTCAGTTGTAATTACAGATGGTTTACCATGAGAAAAAAAAGGGCTTCTTTTTAGCATCACCTTTGCGGATTGATCTATTCCTCTTGGTCCTAATTGTAAGACTATTCTACCTCCTTTTGACCTTTCCAACCCATATGGACATTCATTCGTTTCATATTTTTAATATCATTTTTCTCTTTACTAAGTGTTCCAACTACATCAAACTCTTACCTTCATAATATTCAAAGTGTTAGAGGTCCACTAAATTCTTTACTTTTGCAACCGCATTCCTCATCAATTGGTATCAAACCCATAAGACATGCATGAAGAAATTAAGAAATTATTTTTTTAAGTCTCAATATATTATGCTATCACATTCTCTTCTCATCACTTTAACATCTCACTCCATACAAACTAAATAAGGACTTTCAAACCCTTTTATAAAACAATGCCTTTGATAAATTGAGTCTAGACTGTGAAATTCCGCCGCCCTTAAGAATTCGCCATTTTTTTTTTACAGCAATTATTTATTATTTTTATTTTTTATTGATGTTCCATCAAAAGACTTCTTTTAGTTAGTTTCAATAAACCCTACCCAAAGAGAGGGAAAAAAAGAAAAGGGCAATTCAAAATTTTAGTAAAATAAATCAATTTCAAATTACAAGAAATAAAAAAAAAATTAATTTTAAATTATTAGAAGAATTTTTTTAATAAGTTCTCAAAATTTGATTCAAAATGAAATCAAAATTCTAAGGCTCCAAAAGACTTCCTAAATTTCTCATTTCCTCTCAATTTCAGTTTTCCATGCCCAATGGCCATTTTGGTGGCCTACCCAAAGGCCTCCAAGCCATCCTAGGAAAGCAAACCAAGTGGAAATAAGGGGCCTTATCCCAATGGGCGATGTTCAACCAATTGGAATATAAACATAAACATCAATACTGGGGTGTGCATGTATGCCTATGACAGCTGTATCTCAGTGTATTCAAGACTTTTCCTATTTCCATATCAAATTCTATCCTACAACTTTGTCATGCTTCAAGAGAAGCGTGAGCAACAACCACTACACAGAGAACATATAATCTCGTCTTTTTATAAACATAACATGACAGGGATAAAAATGTGTTAGTCAGTCTGAAACATTAAAAAAATCATGCTTGGCCTTGGGATAAGCAAAGTAAATGATAAAGCATATTCATATTTTTATAGACCATATATCTTGAAATTAGGCATAAAAGATAACAGAACTCCCTCCTTAGGGTGTACTGATCAAGGAGAGTAATATGCAGCTGAAAGTACACGCATCTACAATGGTTATGAAAGCATTGAATCGATGTTATAATTGTATGTCCGCCTCATAATATCTCTTACTCATTAGTACAGATTCAAATGCCTTATTTCTTCAAGGGTTTGATTTTTCATGAATAAGATTTCATGAAGGAACTTTTTCCAGTACGGTTAATTTCCATAACAACAAAACAAAATTATTAAAAAAAAGAAGAAGATACAACTATGCTTAAGTTCTACAGATAGTCAAGAAAAACAGCCATGTTTCTTAAGGCAGAGGCTTCATTTAATATGATGTTGCTATTTACATGTTTTCCAATAACAGCACACCAAAATCAATTGATAGGAGAGGAATTATTTAGCTTGAAAAAAATAAAAAAAAGAAGAAATAATTTATCTATCAGACCATAAATATCTTGGAAAATGGCTTAAAGCTAGAATCACTAGCAATCTCTTTGGATGTCCTAATTAGTTTTGTCAATCATATCTACTTACATCATATTAGGAGAACAAAAATCAGTTTTAAAATGGTGATTTGATTAGTAGACCCAAAAACATTTCAATTTTTTTTTTTTATTTGAACTATTTTACACTATTAAATAGTGATTGAAAGAATAATTATGCTAGTTCATTTGTCGTTACCAGCAAACTATATTTGTTATTTGTCACATAAAATATTGGTAAATTCAATTTTAAACATGGGAAAGATACTATCAAATTATTTTGATGGCCAGCCAATAACTCCTGCACGCCACTTTTCACAAGTTTATATTGAAACCATTCATGGGGCATTATTAAAATAATTCTTATAAAAGTATAACTTATGATTATTGGAATATGAAAAATGAGATTTTTCATGCCTCTAGCCTTGCTAGTATCATGGTATGGGCAGAAGATGACCTAATATATGAGCTTTCGGCATCTTTGATCTACACAAAAACAAAATAATAAGCAGTCCTCACATAATATCAACATCATAGCCAACATAAATAAACTGATGGTGAAAAAAATATTATAATAGCATTATGCAAGTAATAGGTTCCAACAACATGTATTCCACATACAAGATATAACTAGAAATTGTTCAAAAAGCAAATACATCATACACAAAACACATAAACAAGTAATATTGAACCTTAAATCCACCTTCCACCAACAATGAGAACTACTGAAGCTATTATTAATACTCAAAGTCAAGAAACCCTAACTTCTTACTGTTAAGTCCATTAAGAAAAATTTCCTCTACTGAAGCTATAATTAATACTCAAAGTCAAGAAACCCGAACTTCTTACTGTTAAGTCCATTAAGAAAAATTTCCTTTATCCTTTTGTAGAATGGTATCAATGGAAAGTTCATAGAACAACCAATGTTGCTAACCTCGTCAACTGAATCTATATAACTGATATCACATCCACCATGAAATCCTAGAATATTACACATGCATGGAGGACATTCTGTACATATTAGTATGGCTTTGATGAATTGATCAAGCTTCTCTTAAAAATAATCCATGTTTTCCTTATTTTCATTTCAACTTATTCTTAGTCATCTTAAATGTTGAAGCTACATGTCACTTAGAACTGTGTGGATTAAGTGAATCAATCTCTCACATAGTCATGCCATCATCAGTATCATCACCAAAATCTCTAGCCTTCTTGTAGGCCTTATGACTTAAATTAGGTGTTTAAGTCAATATCCTTCTAGTAACTATGTTAACATGCATCATCTAAGGCTTCTCCTTCAATTCAAAATAAATATCACTACGCCAGCAATTTTTTGCATAAAGACTAAAAAGTTCAAATTGTGTCATTTTTAGATCAACCATGTACTAATTACAAGCCAATAATGTGAACATATTACAATTTAACTGCACAAACCAGTTTTTATTAATCCAAACAAAAAGTAATGAAAGGACAGAAAACAAAGCAAAGATGAAGTAATAAAAGTAGTATAGGACGGGGAAAAAACTTTGAAACATTGGAGTATGAAAATCTCTAACCCAAAGATAATATTTTATGTTAAAAATTTCTGCACTTTAATATTTAATTTCTGCCTATATTTTTCATAATATTTCTCATATTAATTATTATCAGTTTATTCACTTTTTTATTGAAATTTGTGCTGGTTTTTACAACTAGATTTGGTGATCATTTGTACGTTAAATAATTGTAAAAGCTAAAGATGCTAGACCTCCCAAGAGGACAATCCCAGCTGCAAACTTCATTATACTAAAAAACTAATAAGAGTATCATAAAGCACAGCTTATAAATAAATAGGACCAATTAAAGAAAAAACAAAAGCTAAAGCAAGAATTAAAATATGGTTCAAAATGATAATGGTCGGATTCAAAAAATAGAAGCAATATGGCCTCTTAAAGCATTAGATGGAGAAGTTGCACATTATACAAAATTACTTTAATCAGATGACTAATGCCCTTCGAATTTTTTATTAGTCCCTAATAGTTAAAATCTAATGATATTCATCCTAAATAAAAAGATGAATCTAAATAGATGTATACTAGCATAGACAACATAGGAAATCATACTTGGACACCTAATTTAGGAGTATTCTCATAAGCCACATAAATAAGGTAGAGATTCCAATGACACCGACAATGATGGCATAGTAGAAAAAAGATGAAAGCATATAATGAACAATTCCAACAATTTAAGTGATTCCAAATAGCATATAATTTCAACACCCATGATAAGTAAAATTAAGTAAAGCAAAAACCAAATTACAAAAGTTACAAAGAATCTCTCAAGAAAATTTCATCAATTAATTGTCACCATTAATTATCATGTCCATGGCAGCCTCCTCAATCATGCAGAAGGACTCTTTTTGAAATGGCATAATAGAGGTAAGGTGAATAAAGATACATGGCTAATGACACCAACTATGATGAGCAATTCTAGTAGTTATTGATCTCATCCAACATGAGAATTAATAAAATGTCTTTAATGGCCTAAAAAAAAGAGTTTAGCCCTTAGATGTGGGTTTTAAGAATAACTTACCAAAAAATTCTTAAAAAAAATACTTAAATAAATGTGAAAAGTAGATTAAAGGAGCACAATTGCTTTGTTATTGTGATATTTGCTTTTGGAATAATTTATAATTATTTTTTATGTTATTATGTAGAATAAATCTTATTATATTCTAGGCATACTTACATAGATAGCACATAATTCTTATGTATTTACATGTCTCACACCTAAATTTTCATATTTACGTACAAAGCATTTTGGTGCTTTGAATCTATGCATGAAAATGTGTATTTTACATTTAAAAAGTGATAATAGTGTTTTTTTTTTTTATGTAAAATAAAAGATTTTAGTGCTACATGTGTAAATATAAAGATTTAGAAGTGAGATATGTATATACAAAAGAATCGTGTGCTATGTATGTAAAAGCCCCTATATTCTATCGTTTGTGTAATATTATTATTCTTTTTTTAACTCCATTCTAGTTTATATTGACTATGATGTTGATATACGAACTCAAGTATTAATTGTTTCAAATCTATATGTAGATGGACAACAGAACAAACTCATAATGAAGAAATTTAGTATTTTTTTAAGATAGAAACACATCCAATAGATTATTTTTTAAATGGCACAAGGCTAATTAGAAGATTATATGAAGAATTACTGGAGGAGGCAAATCGTTGATAAAATATACAAATGGAAATACTTGCCTGATATTTTCCAAGAAATGAACAATAATATGAGTTGGGAACAAACCTATGAGATTGGGAGCTATGGTATGTGTTAAAAGTTATATTAGGAAATAATTTGTTCCTGTGACAAGTTATGAGCAATAAATTATTTGCTTAGATTAGGTGTTATTTGCTTTCTTATTTTTTATTTATTTCCTTGGATTGGATTTATTCCTTTTTCTATTTTAGGCTTTCCTATTTTATGTTGTTTCTTTTATCTATAAAATAATTAATATGAATTGATTAATTTGAGATAATAAAAGTTATACATTTTCTTTCATATTATTTCCTTTTTATTGTCTTCCTTATTCTAGGATTCATGTAAGGGTTATATCTTTTCTTATTTTTTATTTATTTCCTTGGATCGAATTTATTCCATTTTCTATTTTAAGTTTTCCTATTTTATGTTGTTTACTTTATCTCCAAAATAATTAATATGAATTGATTATTTGGAGATGATAGAAGCTATATCTTTCCTTTCATATTATTTTATTTTTATTGTCTTTCCTATTCTAGTATTCATGTAAAGGTTATTTATAAACTCTTCCATATCAATGAATATTTTGCATTATTTCAAATTTCAACATGGTATCAGAGTCTAATTTCATATCCTCTTTCTAGATCCGTCGAACTCACTTCCTATCATCATCCATTCGGGAAGGGTGCGGCACTCGTCTTGATAATTGAAGCTGCAATTATTCTTCTTCACCTTCTCTGCCCGCGTTAGCCCTAAAAGTGGCGTCATCGCCTGCCTCACCGCATGAAGCCTCACTGCATGCGTCGTCATAGTGTCCATCGTCTCCACCGCCTCGCCTGCCTCACCGCATGCGTCGTCATAGTGTCCATCGTCTCCACCGCCGCAGGCCTGATGAAGGATTTCAAAACCAGTCATCTTCTCTCTCTCTCTCCAACGATGAATACTAGCGGCGGAGAAGTTGATCGTCGAATTGTGAGTTCCGACAAGATGTTGATTGATTTCGTCCCGACAGTATCGAGCGTATTGCTCTCCGAGGCGACGAGGTTCAAAATGGCCCCCGATGGAGTCCGGCGAATCTCGTCATCGCGTCTCTCGCCTTTGAGGTCGCGCCTCTTTCATGGAGAAGGTCGGCGGCGACGAGTTTGGCCACATGCTCACCGCGATCCTCCATGAGAAAAACTTCTCTAAAGAAGGCGTTACTTTTGACACTGGTGCTCGCACCGCACTAGCTTGTGTCACCCTCCGCTCCAATGGCAAGTGCGAGTTTATGTTCTATCATAACCCTAGCGCCAATATGCTTCTTATGCCAGCTAAGCTCGATCTCGACCTTATCAGTAGGGTGAAAGTCTTCCATTAAGAATCTGTAAGTCTGATCACAGAGCCATGTAAGTTAGTTCATTTAAAGGCAAAGGAGGTTACCAAAAAAGCAGGAATTTTACTCTCTTATAACCCAAACCTTTGACTACCACTATGGCCTTCTACAGCAAAGGTGAAGGAGCAAATTTGAGCATATGGAATCAGGCTAATGCCATTAAAGTTAATGACATTGAGCTTGAATTCTTAACCGGTAAAGGTTCTATGGAAGACGAAGTGGCCTTGTTGCAGTGGCGGCCTACCTTGAAACTTCTATCGGTCACCCTTGTTGAGAATGGTTGCAAGTATCAAACTAAGGATTTCCAATGAGCGGGTATGCTTCTGCTAGTTATGGTGCAAATGTAGGTTATGGAGTTGCTTCTAGACACGCAGGTCAATTTCTCAGTGCTGCAGCCGGAAGTATCCTATTTGCAGAACTCCACTCGTAGCAGACCCTCCGGAGGTTTTCCTGCAGCAGGTCCTCCACCGGAATTTTTCTTGCAGCAAACACTCCTTTAGAGCTTTTTCCTACATCAAACCCTTCTCTGGAGCTTTTGCCTGCCACAGGTCTTCAAAAGCTTTTTCTAGGAAAGATCCTTCTCGGGAATCTTTCCTACGCAAACTCTCCTCCGGAAGCTTTCCCTGCAACAGGCCTCCTTCGTAACTTTTTTCTGCATCAGGCCGTCCTCCGGAGCTTTTTTTCCTACATCAAGCTCTCCTCTGGAGTTTTTCCTGCAGCAAATCATCCACTGGAATTATTTGTGTGGCATACCCTCTTCCAGAGCCTTTTCATGCATCAAGCCCTCAGGATTTTTTTCCTGGATCAGGAGCACCTCCGGAACTTTTTTCTGTATCAGGCCCTCCTCTGGAACTTTCATTGCAGCAAACCCTCCACCTAAACTATTCCTGCAACATATCCTCCGGATCCTTTTTCTGCAGCGAGGCCTACCTCATGAGTTTTTTTTTTTTCTACAGGTCATATCCTGCAGCTTTCTCTTATTGGTTGTCTACTTCCCTGCAAACTCCCCTGCTGCATTAGTTGTAGAAGTCTTTCGTCTACCTAGGGACACTGCAAGAACTACTGTCGAAGACAATCACAGGTGTCTACTTCTCTGCAAACTCCCTTGAAGCATTAGTTATAGGGATTTTCTGTCTACCAATAGAAACTGCAGGAACTGCAACCGTTGTTGTCTACTACCATGTAAACTCCCCAACAGCATTACCTGGAGAAGCCTTCCACCTACCTACAGACACTGTAGGAACTGCAATAAAAAACAATCGCAATACGGGAAGAAGACTTCCAGTTCTACCTCTCAGGATCTTGTCGCCCATTGATGTTTTCAAATCCAAGTTAAACATGATTTTTTACCATGTTTCAATTTGAGGGGGAGTGTTAGAAGTTATATTAAAAAATAATTTATTTATATGAGAAATTATGAGGAATAAATTATTTTTTTAGATAAGGAACTATTTTCATTCCTATTTTTTATTTATTTCCTTGGATTGGATTTATTCTATTTCCTATTTTAGGCTTTCCTATTTTGTGTTGTTTCATTTATCTCCAAATTAATTAATATGAATTGATTAATTGGAGATAATAGGAGTTACATATTTTCTTTCATATTATATCAGGTTTATTGTTTTTCCTATTCTAAGATTCATGTAAGGGTTATTTATAACCTCTTTCATATCAATGAATAATTTGCATTATTCTGAATTTCAATAGGATTAACCACAAAGCCAAGGCCCACTTCATAATTAAAACAAATTGAGAGATGAACTAGCAGCAATAGAACTAGGATACATCACATTTTCCAATAGCAACATTAACATAAGTTATGATCTTGTACTCCCACAACCATTTTGCTACAAACTAATAAAAATTGATCGAAGAAGTTATGTATAGCATATCAAGCCAGATTTCCTAAGATGACTCTTATTCTAATTTTATTTTTATCATTTTTTTGACTTGAACTTCAATGCAAACATAATGTGCTCATAAGCAACAAATCAATTAGCACAACGATGTTTGCCATCACTATTTATAAATTAGCACAAAAAAGGTTTACACACAGAAACTAGTACAAGGTTTCAATACCCTGATATGACCATATTGCTTCATTTTAACACTGACTTCAATCACTCTTCAAATTTCAGTAGATGTGATAACTCTAATGACCTTTACATCTAAGAATTCTATAAATTCTAGATATGTCATTTTCAAAGAAAGTGTGGTCTAAAAGATAGATCATTTGTTGACCTATTCATGCATTTCTTCAAACTTCTTGACCTCTCTCCCATTATAGGATTAGGTTGGTACAATTTACAGAACAAACATAGATGCATGTCTCTAAAGAAAAAAATAAAGAGAATTATATGCAACCATTAAACCTCCTACTTACAAATTATCACCCCAGCAAAAAAATAGCAAACTAACCCATGTAATTAGGCATTTTGCAATCAAATCATTTGAACTTTGACAAATCATTCAGAATGAAAGTTAGTAATCGTTTTATTTTCATATATAAAGGCACGAGGATGATTATTTTGTAAATAGTGAAGATTTCAATGATACAATTATCCTAAAAATACGTTGCATGCAATGGTACTGAACTTCAGATACATAGAATACTGTGATTCTATTGGAATTTAATGTGTTTGTTATGAGCCAATGGCTGGTTAGGAAGGAAGTAGGGCAATTCAAATGATAATCAATTTTTTTACAAATATTAGAGGTTGAGAAGGAGGGCAATGCCCGTGATAGTTGAATTTTTGGTCAGACTATCCATGACCAGACTTTGTTATTCCCTAAGCCCCCGCTAGGTTAGATGATCACATTGAAATCTTCAATTTGAATTTAAAAGTAGTTAATAAACTATATAGCAAAAAAATTTTATTTAGTGTGGATATTCTTTGTAAATAAGCTTCTTGGCCTTATAGGGATACAAAGTACCATTTAATCTATTTACATAGACCAAACATATGTGACATGGGACCCAAGAGATTTTCAATCAACAACATGCATCACCAAAGATTTATTTAAGGACATACAATATATGGAAAACAGTGGGTTATGCCAAGGGAAAAACTTTTCATTTAGGAACTAATGAATGATAAATATTATTATAATGACATTACAAAATTTAGCATAAGAAATCTTTCTTTGGTGAACCCAAACCTTGGCCAATGCGTTGAAGATTTATGCTGATACCTAAGAAAATAAGCACAATATTGGCTAACTCATTTCCCAAAAATATAATCCTGATGAAAATGATAATGAGTAAATCATTGAAGAGGAGGAAGCAGAAGAGAGAGAATAACTATGAGAGAATTTTATGAATAAATTGAGCATAGAAAATTCCACGAGGTTATTTGTAAGCTACACTTCAAGAATATTGTTTGTTACACCTATTTGCCGATTATAATTAGTGTGCTTTTTATCCATAATTGTAGATGAGGTATTATGTTTTCTGTTAGCAATGTTCAAGAGTTTATACAACATGGAAAGAATGAAATGCACTAATTAATGAAGGCAAGCGTTACTTGTGATGTGAGTCATGACACAGAGGATATTAGAGGGCATAATGGAAAAAACATATACTGAGTCAATCCATGGTGTTGTGATGTGAGGTTTATGTTGGGATGCGTTAATGAAATATTGTTGCAATACTTTTATTGTTTATGTTAACTTGACCCTGGACAATTTATGTATTGGCATAAAGCTTATCAGTTGTGAAACTATATTTTCATTTGTGGGCATTTCAATTTTTTTGGATTTCTGAAACATAAAAAACGCTACAACCACATAGGTATGATAAACTTACAAGTTAGAACCAATTGCTCAACTGCAAGTTCATAAAATAGAAGACACCGCTTTTCCCCGATAAACTTTTCATTATAGCTTGCCAGTAGCATCTTTTCACAACAGGATACAGACAACAACAGAAATACCGCACAAAGTGGAAGCCTACATTGCCTTGCTTAGACTGCCTTATGCATTATCTATTTGACTCTTAATTACTTCCTTTCACTATCAATAATATGCTCTAATTAAACTGACATAGAAACATTCAATCCTAGCACTAAAAATAACAATAAATTTTAAATTCAGAAATAGTGATCAAATTATAAGCAATATTAAGAACTTCCAGCGATGATGGCCAGGCTCAATATAATGAAAAAAAAAGGCTCCATAAATTGTATTTAAATTTCAACAGTGCCAGACTAAAAGACAATTTTTAAATGTAGCAAGCAAGACAGTCAGAACTCGAGTAAATAAAAAAGAAGAGAGCAATTTGTACAGCACAATTTGCAGAATTTTTGAACGTCCAGCTGCGGCAATAGAAGTGTCCAAATGCCATTCATTTGAATTTACCTGCCAATCACCTAAAAGATCTAAGAATACAGTTTTAGTAACACTATTTAAACCGGGAAAAAATCATATGATGATCTAAGGATATGCATGAGAATTATTCTACAATAAAAACCAAAGTCCTGTTACAATTAAAAACGGAAACTACAAATACCATCATAAAAACAGATCAATTAACAAAAACCAAGCAAACTTCCATATATAGTTGTCATAAGCATGCTTCAAAGTATAGTTCTGAAGTAGAGCAATTTGATGTGAGATTCTAATGCTCCAATCCATCATGGAAGCAAGTGAAGCTTATAAAGAAAATTTATTGATCATGGCTCACAGGCACTATTTAAAATTGCGCAATAAGTGCGCCTCAGTATTTTTTTCATTGCCAAACCACAATGATGCTTACACGTCAGAAATTCACTGTGAGGTATTTGTCTTGAGGCATGCCTTGCCTGTGTAAGGCACTTGCAATAATGTCCATGTTTTTTTTAATACATATCAAATACATCACGTGGTCAAGGCTAACGTGACCCCTATTATAACTTGATGATTGAGTTGTAACATCCTTTATACACAATGATAACTTGATGATAGAGTTCATGTCAATGATGAAGTTCACGTCGACGCTTATTATGGGAAAGAATGAAGTGATAGAAACTCCCGATCATCGGTCACCTATATCTAAAATAGGTGCAAGAGATTCCATGGACCATTAGAGGCTAAATATAGAGGAAGACGGGGTAATGGAGAGGGAGAAGCATCTCAAATTCTCTCCTCGAGCAAGTTAGAAAGACATGCAAGTGTGTCTGCATGTATATTATAAGATTTTTTTTTTTCATTTTTTAGAATGTCATTTCATTTAGTGTGACAATCTCGCCTTCTTACGTTAAAATGGTATGTTCCGAAAGTGTTTATGTTCAAGGCTCTGTCCATGAATGATTTGAAGACAGGTGTTGACGGATGAGCATGATAATACAGAGAAAGGCGTGGAGGAGATTTAAATGAGTAAAATTGGAATAATAATCATGTCTGATTAAGACTTTGATATAAATAATAGAAGTTTTATCAAAAATATAACAAATAATCCCTATGATACTTTTTTTAAAATATTTAGAACTTTTTGATCATCTGAATAATGCAAAGTACATTTTTTATTGCTTAATATAGTCAAAAAGTAGTATTGCATTTCATAGTATTGTTAATAGTATTTCCCAGATCCATATAGGGTCACATTGGAGACTATTTGATGATTTAGATTCTACCAGACAATACTGGTACTTCTAGAAGATGAAAATAAGTTGACGGAGGAAAGAAATAGTTTAGTATTTATCCAAATGTTAAAGGTTGTCATTTTGTAAAAATTGAACATCAAAGGCCAAGGCCTAGTGGATTATTACAATCATTACATGTACCTGAGTGAAAATTGAAAGAAATCACAATTGGTTTTGTTAATAGTATTTCCCAGATCCATATAGGGTCACAACAACATTGATCATCCACAAATTGACAAAGTCATCTTATTTCTTGTCGGTTAAGCAGATAGACCCGATTGCTGAATTGGTCAAGTTGTATATCAAAGAAATCATCAGAATGTATGATGCTTCAAACATAATTATTTCCGATAGTAATGAAAGATTCACATTCAGTTTGTGGACATGTATCCATAAAGGTTTAAGCACAAAGTTACATCTTAGTATTGCATTTCATCCACGAACCGGTGGGCAATCAAAAAGAGAAATTCAGGTATTAGAAGCTCAATTGTGGCTGTGTTCTAGATTTTGGAGGCATAACATACCACCTTCCAATGATCGAATTCGCCTAAAATAACAATTTTCAGTCCAATATAAATATGGAACCATACAAAGGCTGAAAAGGCAAGACTTCATGATGTTCGGTGGAGATAAGAGAACTCCAGCTGTTAGGTACAGAGTTGGTTGATGTTGTAAAGTTTGAGATTGAAGATTTTTTAAATTTGAAAGTTAGACCGATGAAAGGTGCAACGAGATTTATTAAGAGAAGCAAGTTGAGCCACATGCAGATTGAAACTTCTGAAATTATAAAGAGTAACCAGGTTGCTTGTAGATTAGCACTATTAGCAATTATGCCATACATCAATGATGTGTTTCAAATATCTATGTTAAGAATATAGGTTTCAGAGTCAGAAAAAAAGGATTGTACATGAGGAATTGATATGCAAAATAATTTGACATATATTAAAGAGTTTGAGAAGATTTCAGACCAAAAATCAAATGTTAAAAACTGAGGAAAAGAGGAATCAGGTTGCTTGTAGATTAGCACTATTAGCAATTATGCCATACATCAATGATGTGTTTCAAATATCTATGTTAAGAATATAGGTTTCAGAGTCAGAAAAAAAGGATTGTACATGAGGAATTGATATGCAAAATAATTTGACATATATTAAAGAGTTTGAGAAGATTTCAGACCAAAAATCAAATGTTAAAAACTGAGGAAAAAATAAATTTCATATATTAAGGTAAAGTGAAAGCACATAATAGGAAAAAAAAACTTGGAAAAATGAAAAAGATCTGAGAAATTTCCCAATCTACTCAAATAATTACACAAGTCTGAGGATAAATTTTTATAAGGGAAGAATTTCGATACCTAAAAATTGTCAAATAAGTAAATTATGCTTAATTTTAAATTATACTATAAGTTTTGGACTCCCCAAAATCATCAAATTAGTTCATAAAAAATTCTAAATCTTATTTCAATCATTTTAATGTACAGAAGTATCATTAATTTATAAAAAAAAGTAAAAGTTGATTAAATATTTTGTATTTTAATTAATTTCCTAAAATTTTAATTAAAGTTTCTATTGCAGTACCGTCAAAGTAACTATAGCACTGAAAAACAAAATTCACTAATTCTTGCATGCATCGGTTGAATGAAGATACAAGGTTAAAATTGTGAAAGTTACTATAGCACTAAAACCCAAAATTCACTAAATCTTACTTGCATAGTTGGATGAAGATAGAGGATTAAAATTATATATATATATGTATAGATATAAAGCCCAAGGGCTAATATATTAGAAATGAGTGGTACAAAATAGGTTGAATGAGAGGGCCGATTAAGAACCCAAAGCACCTGGTATGCAACACACCAAAATCTCTAAAAAATAGAAAAATACATGTATACCTAAAACCATAATAATATAATCTCTACGCCGAAGTCTCCAAACAGAGCAAAATTCACAAGCCATTTGAAAGTATTAGTTGGATCGGTGAGAGCGATAAATGGCAAACAGATGGAAAAAATACTTTTTGAGAGAGGGAGTCTTCTTCCTACGCAAAATTCACAAGCCGTTTCAGTTGGGTCATCGGTCATCCCCCAGATGTGTGTGCAGGCACGACGGCGCAGAATCAAACAGAAGGAAGATATACTTGTTGCACCAAGTAACTGGAAGAAAAGGAGAACGAAAAGCTGGCGTAATTGATCGACCAAGAAGGACCCATAAAAACACCTGTAAAATTCGCAAATCCAAATAGATAATGTGAGCATGAGTACGACCCAAAGTGCCCTTACCTCTTACCATTGGTCCTAGATAGGGAGCTTTCTAACAAATGGTTAAGTTTTCTGTCATTACCCGAAGCAACCAAGGTATCATACGTTAAGTTTCTGAGCTCTAGTAGACCTTTATTCTTCTTCTTTTTCCTAGATGTGTAAACCTGTCAATCCCCATCCGAAGACTGGCTCAACCAATCAGTGCATTGGTTCAAAAATTCTCGGACAGGTGTAGGTTGTTGCATAACAGCCCCTTGTGCCTGATTGACATTAAAAACATGTTCGGTCTGATCAGATGGTAGGGCTGCAGTAGAAAGCCCTAGCCCTCGCCTACCAACTGAGGTTCCACACGAGGTATAATAAGGGCATGTTTAGAGCAGCTTATAAGTGCGGCGGCATTTTCAAAACGTCGTTTACCTGTTTGTTTCGCATGTTCGGACAGATTCTATGGAAACCGCGTTTAATTTTTTCCACTAGCCCTCGCCTACCAACTGAGGTTCCACAGGAGGTATAATAAGGGCATGTTTAGGGCAGCTTATAAGTGCGGCGGCATTTTCAAAACGCCCACTGTACTGTTTGTTTCTCACTTTACCTGTTTGTTTCGCACGTTCAGACAGATTCTATGGAAACCGCGTTTAATTTTTTCCATTGCACGCAGATCGCTGGGTTATACCCGCGATCAGTGTTCGCACGCAGCTTTCTTCCCTCGTTTTACGCCTCTACCCCTCTCACTCAAGAGAAAACCTAGCCCTCGCCGCCTAAGCCACGAACCTTTGCTCTCCTTCGTTGAAAGCCATTAGAAGCCGTTCGTTCCTCTCCGTAGCCGAAAGCCAGGCTTCCCCCTCCTACACATCCTCCGTCGCTCTCCTCCGGGCGCACTCCGTCAGTGCCCTCCGTCCTCTGTCAAAAGCCAGGTATATTCTCCCCTAGCCTAACCGTTGCGGTCTTGTTTTTGGTTGTGACCGGAGCTATGATTTTATTGCTTTACTATTGACATTTGTTTGTTGGAGGCCTTAGGATAGCAAGTCTTAGCTTTACTGTTCGAAGTCGTTCGTTGCACTTATTAGTTGATTCTGTTCTTCTTCTGCATTCTCATCCATAAATAGTTTGATTCATGGAAATTGCTCATTTCTTTCCGATAGTTTGATTTATTCTCATCCTTTTTATGAATTATCATTGCTGGAGTGGTTTTCTGTGGTTTAACTTGTAATATTGTTGCATGGTGCTAATAAAGCTTATATGGCTATTCCAATGTTTTCAATGAACTAATAAAGCACAT
>NW_018164867.1:35387-47232 GCF_001263595.1 Phalaenopsis equestris | reverse complement strand
ACTTTATATCAATGATTTTAATTTTGCAGAAAAATGGAAATTTTGTGATAATACCACAGTTTTAAAACAAGAAAAATCTTATTGGCCATCTTTTCAATGTGACCAATTCATTATAAATATTGTTTACGCCACATGGCCAAAACTTCCTTACGTGAGCCAGAAAAAATGATGCAGCCCCTTTGATTTTAATAAGCCTTCTGGAAGAAAAATCTTGACTATTGCAACAATCAAGGATTTGGTTCAAGCATAATTTGGGAGAGGAAAAAAGAGCAACTGTATGCTCAAGTTTTGGCATTTGTGTAGAGAAAGAAAAATATGTTTTCTTGATTTTATATCCGTTGGTATTGGTTCGTTTGAAGAAGCATGGAAATCAATACAAGTAGCAGGTTCATTCATTTAGTTGTTAGAATCATATGATCAATTATCCAATTTGTCATGCTTAATTAAAAAATTGAACGGAAAAAAGAAATGATAATTTATCCAAAAACAGCAACAAATCATCTGTTTTCCAAACGCAAATACCAAACGCTATATAGTTTATCCAAAGCGCTATACAGCTTATCCAAATCAGGGGCAAAATGGTCATTTATCCAGAAACAGATGCAAATCAGCAATTTTCCAAAAACACAAACCAAACAGCCAGCCAGCTTATCCGGATCAGCTAATGATCAGCAGCTTATCTGAATCAGCAGTTTATCAGCATAAGTTGGATAAGCTGCAGCTGCCCCAAATAGACCCTAAGTGAGCAATCCCCCTCAAGGGCCAAAAAAGCAGACATCAAAGGCTCCTCCATAGGAGGAGAGGTAGTCCTCCCAGGGGCTATATGTGTGTGTGTAGAGAGAGAGAGAGACAGACAGACAGCCACACACATGCATATAGAAAACACACACATCCATATGCACACATACAGACAGACACATACAGGCATACATATATACATAAATACACACATACATGCACACACAGAGACATACATATATAAATACACAAACATACATATATACATCCATACATACACACATACAGACAGCATGTACGCACATACAGACACATGCATACATACAAACAGACTTACATCATAAATAGACACACATACAAACACATATATATGAACATATATACAAACAGACACACATACATACGCACATACAGACACGAACATACAAACACAAACACGGACATACACACAACCAAACACACACAGAAAAAGACAGAGACACAAACATACACACAAACAGCCACAAACACACACATGCATACACAAACATACAGGCACACAAACATACAAACACACAAACATACATACACATGCAAACAGATATACATACATACATGCACACAGACATAACACACACACACACACATACATATGTACACATAAATATGTATAAAACATTATCATTGTCGGGTCCCAAGGCTCAGATGTGAAAATTGTATGGTTGTGCTAAATAGTCGATAGTCAGCGTAAAATTTTTTGTACAAAAATCATGACAAAAATCATTTAAATTATTGTGAAAATGCTAAAACGCCTCCTAGAAGCAACGCATTGTATGACATGAATATAATGAAAAGTGTGCAAAACCCACTACACCAGTGTCCGAGTGTAGTGTCAAATAAACAAGGGTTCCTACATTATAAATGGATATGGACTAAGAAGTTGGTTCTTAAAACTAATATTAGGATTGGATATCGGAATAAAGGTTCCCTCACATGTAAATTAATAGAATTAGTAGATATTATGATTCACAAGAAAATAAATATCTTATGCATTCAAGAAACAAACTGAGTTGAAGAAAAGGCTTAAGAGATTGATATATTAAGTTTTAAACTTTGGTATTCAGGTAGGAGTCGCACTATAAAAGGTATAAGTGTAATTATAAATTAGAGTTCAAAAGATAATATTGTAAAAATTAATAGCATTGAAGATAGAATGAAAGATTTAAGATTATTGTTGATACTGAGATTTTTAATGTTATAAGTCATTATGCTCCAAAGTTTAAATATAAAGTCAAAAGAAAAATTTTGGAATGACCTGGACGAATTAATACAAATGATATCTCTTAAAGAAATAATTTTTATTGGAGAAGATTTAAATAGACATGTTGGTAGAGTGGTTGAAGATTTTAAAAATATTATTGGTAGCTACGATTTTGGAGTAATAAATAAAGAAGATAAAATCATATTAGATTTTGCTTCAGCTTCTGATTTTGTTATTGTTAATATTTTATTTAAGAATAAAACATAAATTTATAAGAGCAGATATAATAAAACACAAATTGATTATTTTATTAAGAAAAGAAGAAATCGTTAAGAATGTAAGAATTGTGAGGTCATTTCAAATGAAAATTTAAGTACATAACATCGATTATAAGTTCTAGATTTTAAGATGAGTTAAAAAATAAAGAACACAATGAAACATTATCATAGAATTAGATAGAGCACCTAAAAGACAAATAAAATTACTTTTATGAGTAAACTTCAAAATTTTAAGATTTGAGAGGCTCGTGAAGATGTCAATTCCATGTGGGATAAAGTAACAAACTATTAAACAATTGACAAAAGATGTACTCGGAGAATCAAAAAGAAAAAAAATTAATTAAAAATAGTTAGTGGTGGAATAATAATGTGCAAGAAAAGATAAAATTTAATAACTTTTGGTATAAAATTAGTTTAAATGTAAGAGCTGAATACATGGGATGTAATTTTAATAATAGTAGATCTAGTGGTAAAATTAAAACTATGGGTGATCAAATCATTAAAATGTGTGAATGTTTTAGATATCTCGGGTGTATTGTTCAACGTAGTGGAGATATAGATTCGTAGTGGAGATATAGATTGTATAGATTGGGATGTTAGTAGTAGAATTCAAGTCGGTTGAAGTGGAGTAATGCATCGGGTTTATTGTGTGATGGAAAAGTATCGCTTAGACTTAAAGAAAAATTGTATAAGATAGTGGTGAGACCTACAATGCTTCATGGCGCAGAATGTTAGTCTTTAAAAGAAAAATATTAAACTAAGTGAAGTGTTGTTGAGTTGAGAATGCTTGGTGGACGAGTGCCTCGACACTTAGAGGCAAAATGTGAAATGAATGTATTCGTGAAAGGGTTCGTGTAGCTCCAGTCGCAGACATAATTCGAGAGAGTCATCTTAGATGGTTTGATCACAATAAATGTCAACCATCTGATGATCTGATTAGGTAAGTAAATATTTTAAATTTGACTTATGCTAAAAAGGCATATGAAGACTTAAAAAAATTTGGGCATATTGTATCAAAAAAGATCTTAATTTTTTGAATTAAACAAAAAATATGACGCTTAATAGACCACAAACGAGAAAAATGATTCATGGAGCCGACACCATTTAGTGGGATAAAGGCTTGTTGTTGTAGTTGTCATCGTTTTCATTATTATTATATGTGTGTGTGTGTATAAGCCAACCCATCTCCTGTCATTCTTGACTTCACGACCCAAATATTGTAAAAGGAGGCAAAAGTGGGGCTAACGCTAGAGCTGGAAACCAAAGTTGAAGCAACCAATTTTGGATTTTTAGGAGAGAAAAGCTGCAATTGTGAGGATTTTCAAGGTATTTAATTATGTGTGTATGTGCGCGCGCGCATGCGTGCGAAAAAAAGAAAGAATTTTAGAGATGTAAATGGAAGTATGAGGTGAGGAAATTAATATATGCAAGTATATATGTAACAATAGATATTAATTGTTTATAAAAATTTATTTATCTTAAATAATATCTATCAAATATTGACAACTATGGTAGATCATGGTTCAAGGAAATGACAAGAGAATAAAAAATTAAATAGGAAAGTATAGAGGAAGATAGAAAGGAAGAAAAGCTTGAATGCGGAAAAATAAATTTGAGATAAGAAAATGTTGTTAGAACTCTCAATATGTTAAATTAAGTCTAATTTAAAAGTTCCATAAAATTCATAGGAAATTTTGATTTCCAAACCGTGTGTAACAAGAGGCGAGCTCAAAATAAGCACGAAGATACTAATTACCAGGCAGACTTGGCAATTCAGGTGAGAATGGCTTATTATTTCAAAATTTAATAGCAATTGATCTTCAAAGAATTTAAATATGAAATTTAAGGCTCACAGCACTATAACTTTTAGAAAATCCTTTAAAAATTAAATGTTGTAAGAACCTAAAATCTACTGCAACTTCCCTCCATGTCTGCACCTTAACCATCTTATAACCTAGTTTCCTCGATGTTCGCTCTAACGATATGGTTGGCTGCTCTTCCTCTCATCCCTGAATCTATCACATGGTGCTAAGGAACTCCTTGCCAACAATATAATCTTCTTCCACAAAACTCCATTTTTTTACCCCCGTTGACTCTGTTTCTAGTGTCTTTCTTCTCCATTGAAAACTCCCCAAGCAAAGCCCTCATACGGATTGCTTTCATCCCATTGGCTTCTCCTTCGTACATCTTTTTTTTTTCTCGCAGTGAAACTGCACTCATAAACGACCTCAAAAAGCTTTCTCCCAAGAAGAAAGAAGATGCAGAAGAACCAGAACAATCCATCTCAAGTCTACGACGGATAGTACAGCGATCGTGTTGACAAGGGAAGAAACAATGGGAGCAACATGTGGTTGTTCACGCGATCAGACCCGATTCATCGGTTTTCGGTCGAACTGTTGTTTCCAAAAAGTCTCGAATGATTCAGCATGGAAGTGGTTCATTCGCACATCCGGATGGGACTGGCGACCGATTCTCAGTTCAACAGATCAGAATAATAGCTTCGATTATCAAAATCCTAATTCTTGCACATGTTAAATCAGTAATTTGCTTACATGTACATATAGATAAACATTATTGCATAAAAACATGATTTTAACACGTAAATGATCAAGAGAATATCATTGGTACTGTGATAGGTAGATGGATAATAATGACCTACTCATGTAAGACAAAAGTTTTGATGAGATGAGCCTGAATAGAGAAATGAATGGCTTCCCATCTTGATATTGAGATTAGAATGAACCATTTGACATCAAAGGGATGTTGATAAGTGTTATGTTGGGGATGATCACCTTTTAACTGCAATTTTTATTATAGTTGGTGGGCTAGATGACAACAAAAGAAAGTGAAATAAGTTCACATTTATGCAACTAAATGTGACATTCCTAAGAAAAAAAAAAGTTGAGAATAAGAATGAAAATTAAAAGTA
Organism: Phalaenopsis equestris; assembly: GCF_001263595.1. NCBI lineage: Eukaryota > Viridiplantae > Streptophyta > Magnoliopsida > Asparagales > Orchidaceae > Phalaenopsis > Phalaenopsis equestris. The sequence goes on along the minus strand of NW_018164867.1, from coordinate 42,047 downwards.
AAGGTGGACAGAATAATGTATATTGCAATGATTGAAAATACTGCCAATAACAGTCTAACTTACATTGATTGTTATTTCTTTTATTATATTTACTTCATTTTTTATATATTTTTAGGTATTTAAGCATATCATTATTCTTGTTGTTACTTGTACTAGCTTCTCACTAGCATATATATTATCTCTTTCATGTCTATTGAATTTGATTATCAATTTTAAAAATTGTACAATCGGATATCAAGGCAGTTTCCATTCTTGTGGTGAGGCTTATGCCTGAGGCTATTTGAGACATAAGTCTCGCAATTTGAAATTTACGTAAGTCAAAAATAGTGGGTAAAAAATAGTAAATTAGCATCATAACTTGTAGATATATGAAAGAAAAATATATTCACATCCTAACCTTATAGATATATGAAAGAAAAATATATTCACATCCTAACATGATAAAAAGTGACAAATTGCATTTATGTTAAATATTAAACTAAATAAGCTGCAAAATATCATATAATAACTTGCATAAAATAAAATTATAATATAAAATCAATTGATCAATATCAAACTAGTAAAAAAAATATTAAATAAAAATAACATAAAATATCAAAATTAAGCATAAAAAGAGTTTAGCATGATAGACTTATGTCACTTATATTTTCTAACAAACATAATAACATTCACATAGATCTAAATAAGAACATAATAAATAATCAAAAACCCTCGGCGCTCTCATCAAGCAGGGGGTCTTCATTAAAGTCATTATCATAATATATAACTTTCTTCCCTCCGCTCCTTAAGCTTAGCATAAGCTTTTTCATTCTTCGTCCTCTTCTTTTAACCTCAATCATCATTCTCTTTTCTACCAAATAAAAAAAGGATAATCAAAAAAATCTTTTTCTTAATTAACATTTAAGAATATGCCAAAATTTTATTTCCTTTTTAACTTTAGTTGTCTAAGGTTGAATGTGATAGCATTATTATTGTCTTCGTTAACAAATTTAAAATTCAATCTTCAATCTTTTCATTAATAAACTTTTCAAATAAGTTTCTAAAAATACGATCTATTTTAGTGATCTTAAAATCGTTAATAATAATAGAACATTTTATGTCTATCGCGCATTAATAAAAAAAGAAGTTGAAGAGGCTTTAAAGAAAACTCAAGATGGAAAAATCAATAGGACCTGATGATATCCCAATTGAAGTGTGGAAATATTTAGAAGATTTAGGAGTTTCTTGGCTCACTAAACTCTTTAATATTATTTTAAAACTAAAAGATGCATGAGTGGAGAAAGAGTATTTTGGTCTCATTTTTAAGAATAAAGAGGATGCACAAGAGTGTGCAAATTATAAAAGAATTAAGTTGATGTGTCATACTCTAAAATTATGGGGGAGAGTAACTGAAAAGAGATTAAGACATGATAGAAAAATTTCTCATAATTAGTTTGGATTTATGTCGGCCATGTCTTCTATGGAAGCTACCATTTATTGAAAGGTTTGCAGAGAGAGTAAGGAGGATATATATATGATTTAGAAAAAGCTTACGATAAGATTCCAAAAGAAACCCTTTGGAGAGTTCTGGAGGAAAAAGGTGTTGATATGACTTATATTCAAGTCATCAAAGATATGTAAACTAGAATTGTTACTTGTATTCAAATAGGAGGATTGACCAAATATTTTCCTATTTCAGTTGGATTACATGAAGGATCGGCTTTAAGCCCGTATCTTTTTGCTTTAGTTATGGATGCACTTACTGAAAATTTATAAGAGGATGTACCTTGGTGCATGCTTTTCGATGATGATATCCTTCTTATGGATAAGACTAGAAAAAGTTTTCAGCGAAAACTTTAATTATGGGGCTCTACATTGGAGTTTATAGACCTTTGTTTGAGTAGAACCGAAACTAAATACATGGAATGTAATTTTAATAGTATTAGATCTAGTGACAGAGTTATAACTATGGGTAATCAAATCATTGAAAAGTGTGAACGTTTTAGATATCTCCGATACATTATTCAAAGTGATGGTGATATAGATGGGGGTGCTATTAGTAGAAGTCAAGTTGTTTGAAGTGGAGGGGTGCATTGGGCCTTTTGTGTAATAAAAAAGCACTTCAATGGAAAAGTGAAAATTTTATAAGATGGTGGTGATACCTCCAATGCTCTATGGCGCAAAATGTTGGCCTATAAAAGCGAAGCATAAAACAAAATTAAGAGAATACTAAGGTGGATGAGTGGCTTAATAATTAGAGACAAAATACGAAATGAATATACCCGTGATCGGGTTGGTGTAGCTCCAGTGACGGACAAAATTAGAGAAAGTCGTCTTAGATGGTTTTGGCATGCTCACATTAAAAGTTGATCAACTGATGATCTGGTCAGGAGAGTAAATGTTTTAGATTTGACTTATGTAAGAAAGGCAGAGGTAGACCTAAAAAGACTAGGACAAATTGTATAAAAAAGAGCTTAATTTATTAGAATTAAATGAAAATCTGACATTCACCAGAACGCAATCAAGAAAAATGACTCACGTAGCTGACCCCACTTAATGAGATAAAGGATTGTTGTTGTTGGTGTTATGTATTCAAATATTTTCATTGTAATTCATATAGTGTGACCCCATTATAGTCATCTACAAAACACTCACTATCTAATGGCATATCTTCACAAAAAATGGGATTCTTATCATCCTCCAAACATTTTTTCTTTAAAACTTTACATTTTAATCTCTTATTGTGCATGATAAACATCAAGAAATTTGACTTTAAGATCATCATGATTGCTCCAACCAAACTCACGCACAGATGACAAGCATAAAAGTCATAATACTCTAACAACATAAGACATAAAAATTGTTATGAATGAATTTACTAATCTTATTAGCTTTAGTTAGGGCATTTTTTTATAGAGACAATTCAACAATCTTCTCCATACCACTAATCACTTCTTACAAAATCCTAAATTAAAAATTTTGCTCCAAAATTCAAACAAATTTGAACGCATGCAAATATTCAAAGAAAAAAATAGGGTTTAGAGTTAAACCATTTAAACCATGCAAAACTTTAAAAAGACTATTTGGGAAGAAGAAAGCAATGGCAATGACAACAATGACAGAGGCAGTAAGAGCAACAATAAATGGTGGCAGTGGCGACGACGGTGGTTGGAGTAGCAGGCGGCAGCGGCGATAAACTTGGCGATGGAGGTGGTCGGAGGAGCAGGCGCCGACGGAGGTGGTTGGAGTAGCTGGCTACAAAGATGTTGGTAAAGCATCTTGCGGAGACGGCAGCAATCAGAGCAGCAAGCAACGATGGCAGCTAAAAAAACAGGCGGCAACGACGACGATAGCTAGACAAGGAGGCGGCGAAGACGACAGCAAGAAAAGCAGTCAATGATGGATGCAACGGTGAGTGGCTATAACAGCAGAAGCAAGCCCTATTATAGTGAAAGCAGCAAGCGACGGCAACGACGATAGGAGGCCTAAATGGGGAGAGGGAAGTTCTTGCACGTGGGAGTGTGACTTCAGTTTGTATTGGAAACTTCTACGTTCTAACATACGAGAAAAAATAACTAAAAGCGAAGTCACATACTTAGCGAAATTAAAATAAGGTGCGTTTGTATGCCTCACCGAGTTGCTTGATGGTACGACTCGACAGTACTCCTTTAAAAATTGCACTGATTGCAAAATTTTAAATATTTTTTATTATTTCATTGAGCTTGTAACTTACCTAACATGATGTTCTTATTTTTCAGAGTAGTAAGGTAAGATGGTTAGTTAGCCAGGTGATTTAACTTCTATAAAAAAATTTAAAATGTAAAAAATTTTGAATGAATTTTTTATGACTTTAAGAATATGTACATTTTTATATTTTGTGTTTAGTAGCTTTGTATATAGTTTAACATTTATTTTTTCACGTTTGCCTAAAGGGTTTGATATGAATTGAAGATTGAGATAATGAAAGGCAAGTGTCAGCTAGTGATGGTTAAGTGAACCAAACATCAAGCCACTTGGACATGATTTGTGCAAATCAGAACAATTGTCAATGGAAAATGAGTTTGATTGATTGACTTATACTCCTCTACTACACCACTACTTCACTCTAAAGAGAGTCAACTCATATGTGATAACAAGAAACCTCTAATAATTCATGATATGCAATCAAATAACAAATGATTTGTAGACGATGACAATCAGATCATATCATCTAAGTTACAACAAAAAAAATTTTAAAAGTTGATTTCTTTGATGGAGTAAGAAATAAAGTCAGTACATCAAGCATATACCAACAATAGATAAAAAGAAAATGTATACATAAAAAAATAAATATTTTATCTTAAACTTGAATTAATACTCTTAATTTTATATATATTATTATTGATTCGGAAAGAGAATAATAATTGCGATTGAAAATAAAAATAGGAGAGAGCTTGGACTCAAATAATAATGAGCAGAGAAAAAAGTTATTCAATATGATGATGATTCCAGTGAAAACTCGAGTGATGAGAGAGTTGAAGATTTATTATAATTTATTATAGTTTTATTTAGACCTATAGATTTTATTGTGTTGAATAAAATGACAAAGAAATCTAATATACTAAACTTATCTTATGGTTTACTTTATTTTTACCTTAATATTTTATATTACTTTCATTTGATGTCTAACACTACTTTGATCAGTTGATGCCAACATTATATTTTATTCTTTGTGCAATTTATTACATGATACTTTGTGACTCATACAATTTATTATTTGATTAGGCACAATTTGTCATTCTTTACTATAATATGATGTTAATATGCTTTTAGTATATTTATAAATTATGATGCTAACAATTTAATATTTACATTTATTTTAACAAAACAATTTTCTAACTATAAGGCTTACACCTCAAAATGCCTTGAGACTTGCACTTTGCTCCACAACCAAAAAAAGCTTCAATACTAAATTGCACAATTTTAAGAAAATACTCACAAGCATAAGTGTATATCAATGGGAGTTAAGTTTTAAAGTTCAATGGGAATTCATAAATGTTATGACTCTTTTCTTGATCACAACTAAAAATATCTTACATTGCTCTTAAATCTCCTCCACCACATCACAATTGAGTTGCCATGCAGCTTACACCACATTTTTGACCAAACATAGCACATTAAGAGCCAGAAGACACATGAAAAGGAACCAAAACACAACAAAAATAAGGAAATGTGGGCAAGGTCACATGATGTAAATGACCACAAATGTATATGATCTCTCAATTTCAAAACCTTGATAATCATTTTTCACTTCAATTTAGATTTTTTATTCTTCTTCTTTTATTTTTTTTAAAATGATAAAAAAAACTAAAATGGGACCTCAACCATAGACGAGCCCTCAATTTCAAATCTTGATAATCATTGTTCACTTCACTTTATATTATTGGTTCTTCTTCTTTTTTTTGGAAGTGAGAAAAAAACCAAAATGATCAGACAACTATTCATAAGAAGTCATTTAGTTCCAAACTACATTAAAGGTCTGAATTAGTCCGAAAGTCTTAAACTAGGAGCCAAAAACGGTACTGCGGTTAAAAGTAACAAAATTTGATATTAAAATTAATGAATAGGTTTAAAATGAAGGCATTATAAGAATTTAATTCTTAACTTTTTGTTTTTCAAATTTTAATGTTCTTCATACCATGTGTAAGATATATTCAATAGGTAACATGTCCAGAATCTCTTAAGTTTAGATGTTTTGTGATGAAATTAAGACATATTAAATTTATAAATTTTAGCAATTGTCATTGAAAATTACAAAAAAAAATCCCAAAGTTAAAGAAAAAATAAAGTTCATTGGATTTCGTAACAGTTTCAAGATATAAATTCCTAAATTTCCCTCATTTCAACACCATTCATTAGCTTTTAAGTTCAATTTTCATTTATTTTAACGACGGGGTAATTTTGTATCCTAATTTAAGTACTCAATGACTAGATAATCTTTATATAGTATAAGACTGAAATTGACCCATCACAAATAGTCGGAAATCATTTTGATCCTTTTTAAAAAATGCTTGTTTAACCATTCCTAGTGATTCTTGTTAAAGATGAGCATAAAACATCTATTGAACTTAACTTTTAGTTTGATTAACAATTGAAAATCATTATTTTTATTAATATTTGACTTAAGATAGTATAGATCGTTTTATAATTATGACTAAAGGTTACTGAATATCATAACACTAGTAATGTTTTTTATGATATGTGCACTTCAAGTAGTTTTAGCTCACACTTTGTTTGCGCTTCAAGCATTTAAGCGAACAAAATCTCATTGCGTTATCAATTGTTTCCAGATATGTCAAACAAGAGAAGATAATGTGACTAATCTCATCATTCATTAATAACAAAAAAGATTTTCACAAAACAAGACAGTCATGCATGAAGTGTCAAGTTAAAATGCATTTTCGATAGGTATAGTAAGTCTTCACTGAAAAAAACTTCCTAATACAGCCAAGAACTTTAGAGCTTAAAACAAAAGAGTTCATAAGCATGAACATGTGCTATTTCATGGTACATCTATTTTTATTTGTATATCTTTTCATGGGCGTGTGAAGCTTGAAAATACAAAAAAAAAAAATTGTGATGTTGCCAAGGTGGTGAGTATCATAAGGAAAAAGGATTTGGGTGAATGTTATCATAGCGTAC
>NW_018164867.1:27555-35287 GCF_001263595.1 Phalaenopsis equestris | reverse complement strand
TGGCATGAACAAGTAGTGACAAGGAGAGAGAATAGCGTAAGCAAGAGGAGAGCCCGAACAAGCATGACTGAGCCATTGTAATTAATTTTTTTAAATGGATGGTTAGAAAATTGAATCTAAAAGGGGTATAGATGATTTCATGAACATATGGGGAAGGATTTCTACATAGAAAGTACTAAATAATTCATGATCATTTTGTTTAATAAGGGAATATAAATTTGAGGAACTCTAGGACATCATTGATAATAATCATGTGTTTTAATTAGTTTTTTTAGTAATTTAATGTTTGTTATTCAATGTACTGGATGATGACTGAGCTAGATGCATTGGAATCTAGGGTTTATGGAGCACCATTGTTTGAGCATAAAAAATCAATGTAGTGAAAGATATATTGGATTTCACATGGTCTCTATAAAGTATGTGACTTTTTACTGGTTAAGGGATAAACCTGCTCTCTCATTTGGAGGTTATTCCTTAATATTTGATTATATACTATATTTTTTTACAAAATATTACAAAATATGCTTTAACTATTCATAGTATTTCATCCCTTCGTTTTGATATGATATTATAGTTAGCTTTGTCTTGTTAAACCTATGTACATTATCTTGATTGTTGAGAAATAACTATACGACATGCAAATCATGAATTGTATTGATATATAGAAGATATTAGTCATAATATTATAAAGTTTCCATTACAAAACATTTACTATAATATAAAATTTATATAATGTATGCTTTTGTGAAGTATGTTCTATCACTAAAAGCCTCTAAGCTAGACTAGTTGGACATGTGAGTCCACACAGTGATGAATCATTTGAGAATTATTAGATTTACATGGGTTAGTAAAAATCTTCCAGTTCAGGGTATCTTAATAGGTCTACTACGAATAAGAATAAATAAATATAAAATTATTACGATACTGAAGTTATTTATAGATGTAATATATAATATTCATGCAAATGAGTGGTTTAATAATTAAATGTAATGATCATCAATTCGTGTATGATTTTTTTATGAACTATAACGCATAACAAGAACCATTAAATGATTCCATATTTAAAAATAATATATTTTAGTTTCTATAATTATTATAAAACAATATTTATTTTTATTTCTGCAACTTTCGTTAATCATATTTATGCCATGCACTTTACCATTTATAATTTAATCAATAAGTTTCACCTATTGCATTTATTGTTTTTAAACTCAAATCTATTGTTTTAGTATTGTTAAAGTATTAGTTGTATATCATCTAAAAGAAACTTTCGAAACTTGTGCTTTAGATATATCATAGAATTTGAACAAGGGTAGAAATCATTTAATTGATTTAATAAAGATTAATTCCTTGAATAAGTTATTGTTATACTTAAGCTCCATTTACATTTTGGATAGAAATATAAATAGGTTCTGATGGATTTAGATGCTCTAGTGATTTTATAGATGGATAAATATTATTGAAATTATATTATTATTTATTGGGATTTTTCTATATGTTTCAACTCACCCCATCCTGTCGATTTTCAATAATTCTCATTCATACTGGGTCTTTCGCCCTCCTCCCTCAAATTCTTGTCTACCCCACCCTATCTCACCCTCTTCTCTCACCTTCCATCTTTCTCTCCTTCACTCACTTTCTCATCTCTTGTCCTAAGTATAACCCTACTATAATTGAAAACTAATTCTCCACAAATCTCAATATGATGATCACTAATTCATTGTACATATCTTGATTAATTTCAAAATGAATGTAACATAATTACTCTTTACGATCCCCAAATCAATTTTTGTGGTACCTATTAATTTGCCTTTTGAGATCAATAAAAACCTCAAACGGCCTTTTTATAGTTCCCTATAGCTTTTCACAAATAATCCTAACACAAAATTATCTCCATAATAGGCCTTTTAGTAACATAACTCAATTAATTTTTCTTTCATTGCACTTTATTATAATTCCATCATCTAAATCATAAGTTTAATTTCTTGACAATTATGACAATCCAAACAAGCACCTTTTGTAATAGGCCTTTTAGTAACATAACTCAATTAATTTTCCTTTCATTGCACTTTATTATAGTTCCATCATCTAAACCATAAGTTTAATTTCTTGACAATTATGATAATCCAAACAAGCACCTTTTCCTTTAAGTACTACAATGAATATTTTTTCAATCATTTGAAATCATTTCTTAGGCCTAAAGCTATAATAAGACCCAAAAAATAAATCTTCTTTACTTGGAATCATTTCCTCTTAAACCAAAATACTGAAGAATTCACCTTCTTACAGGAAGCCAAAAAGAGAAATTTTAGAGTCTATTTGGGGCAGATGTAGCTTATTGAATAATCTGCTGATAAGCTCATTAAAAATAATCTGCTGATAACCTAGATGCTGATAAACTAGGTGCGGTGACTATTACAAATTTTTATTTTTTTGGAAAAGTCAGACCATTGTCAATAAGCTCCCAACGTGCGGTGTGAAAACGTTGTTTTTTGCGTTTTGAAAACGCATAAGCTGCCAAAACGCAGTTTACCCAAACAGATCAGGTACATTTTCAAAACGTCACCGCACCAAATAAGCTGCCCCAAACGGGCCCTTAATTTGTACCCAATTACAACAAAAAGCAAAAACTACATAAGACTCAAATCTAAATACTACCATTCCATCCAAACATCCTTCAAATTACAAAATCGCCACATCATCTCATTCAATACAAAAACTAATCATGGTTGGATTAATCACACCATCAAGACATGAAATGTGTGCATCTATCCGTACACGAATGGAATACATCCACTTGTTCTCAACCACGATGCCATCACATCACTTCCATGTGGCTATAAGCCATCAAAAATTTGACACGATAGGGTCTAACACCAGTTCCTTCCACCTTAAAAAACTACTAGTGGAAATAAAAAATTGACACAACAAGTCTAAAACCAATACCTTCCACCTTAGGAAACTGCCAGAGGCAAAACCTCCCCCCCAACAAAACCAAATTTAAGAATTGCAAAAGCATTCATTACATTTTTCAGTAATCTCTGTTAGGCTCTTATATAATACCATAATCGTAACCCTTCTTATTTATTTAATTCTCTTCACTTAATAATTTCCCTCTTAAAATAGACTCGTTTTCTAAAATATGTTTTCCATTTAGAAGCAGTAAAATGACCACTACCAACAGATTTAAATGCAATAAACTATACAAAACAACTAAGTTTAAAATAATAAATATAACTTCAATAAAAACGCTTCTTAAATTTTAGTTCGATAAACATACAAAGAAAGGAAGATCCCCTATGCCAAAGATGTTGTCCCCTGACTTATCACGCCAACTGGAAATAGATGATTTTGGAGTATGGTACAGAACCTGCAGGTGAACTACAAAAAGTTTAAATAAGAGGAACTCTATTTTACAAAAGTGACTGCAAATAAAAATAGTGAATTATGAGTATAATATTCATATCTCTACAATATATACAAAAATACAGCCCACCTGACTTTCTATATGTATGTTTGCTACTGGTGCTAAGGCCTCCACAATTGGAGCCAACATAACCTCATCTATCTTCTGAAATTCCCTGGAAATCGAAAGAGCGGTAAGATTCAGCAAATGGGAAAGTGTAGGGTAGTTACATGTATTAGCAGTGCACTTCAAGAATTGCATATTTCTAGTACAGTATGAAAAGCATAATCAGTTAAGATGTAAAGGAATAAAAATTACAAGTTAGCATCATAGTTCCAGTGGCTCACAGGCTTACCAACAAAATAAATTCTCAAAATAACTTCTAGTAGTTACAGTAAATTTATGTTATATAAATTTCAAGTATAATATAATACTTACAATATACTAAACGTTAACCTCCTTCCCCTCTTTTCTTATAATCTAAATTAGAAATTTATAGAAATTATTAGTTATCATTATTTTTTTATTTAGGCTTTATTTTAATGAGCTTCAAGAAGAATTATGCTATGAGATTTAATATTATTAGGTTTACTCCATGATAATCATAACTAATTCATATTAACTTTTCGGAAATAATTCTGAATAAAATGGACCTTATTGGGAATCAAATTTTTAATGCTTATGTGCGTCAATGTAATTGATTTCGAATTTTCAATGCATAGGATCTTTGAGTTTACTATTAACTAGGTGTGACTAGTTGGATCTTAGTTAAACTTGGACTTCCGTATCATTCATGGTGCTTTATATATATATATTAAAGAAAATCGGTATTTGGCAGAGGCCCAAATATTGATTTCCCATGAGTTTTTTGGCCCCATGATGAGAGCTTGTGCTATGTGCCTAAAATTCCATAGCTAAGCTTGCGGCAGGCGCGCGCGCGCGCACCCCTTTATGCTTGTAAAAAAATTTTAAGGTATTCGTATGTTGCAAGTCAAGCCTTCATATTTAGTCATTCCTATACGTAAAGTGTATGTCTTAGATAATATTCACAATGAGATATCATACTTGCAAATAACCATGGCTTGATCTATTGCTTAATAAAGTCTGAAATGTAGAAATGGTCTCTATGATAGTAAGATTTATTTTTACACAGTAACTCTATTGAATACAATCAATTTTATTCATAAGAAGACATATCTTATCATGAAGCTAACTCTAGCTATACCGATTATAAAATGTCTATTATATACTTTCTTATTACAAAAATAAAATATGTGCCTATACATTTGTAGTTAATGTATAGATTGGTAAAAACCTTTTGAGTATTGTCTAGTCGGGTTGATGGGTCCATAAAGTGAAGACTTTTTTGAGCATCAATAAATTTTCATGAAATGATGCATACTTTCTCAACTACAAGGTATCTTAGAGAACTAACTAATAAATATATAAATATATACGAAGATGATATGATAAAGGACTAGTTGTCATTTTTGCATACGCACGAATATGCCTGATGTATTTGACATACGTATGAAAGCATAGAAGTATATTGCTTGCAATTTTTCATATAAATGATCATAATCATCACCATACTATAGATCACCTGAAGAAATATGGCAATTATTCTATTACAACAAGTAGCATTGTCCTAACTTAACGACTTTAAGATATTTATTGCAGAGTGCATGCCCCGTACATTGTTGTTTATGCTCATAAATTAGAGTAACTTATACGGTTTAAAATTTCAAACTCACGGGTTGTAAATTTTTTCTTGTAATAGATTATGCCAAGTTGCTTGATGGATCATCACTAGAATAACAAACATTTCAACAGCAGTTATTGTATTCAATATTTTATTTTATATTTGGGTAATCTTTGCATATGTAATTGTTTCTACCATTACTTTTTCATGTTTTGTTAGTCTTCTCAAGCTCTTGTTATAGCTTGATTGATACAATACTATTAGTTGGTTTCCCTATGCTTACTTTTACATGTTACACTTACGATTACATTTATATAAAACTTTTTTTTTACTCAAGTACAAACCAAATTTAATTAATATTGACATTTAAAATTTATCCCAAAAATTGGAATTAAACACTTCATCATATCCTATATTATCGTACTGCCTACTTGATTCTAAATGTTTAATAGATATAATGTTCCAACGTCATCATGTTTTCCAATAGAAAAATACGGGTCATGAGTTACAATTAGTTATTGAGTTTGAGAGCCTACTAGAATTAAATTAGAATTCTTCTTAGGGAGAGAAAGTTAGATTTTTTTCATTTAGTTTAAAATTCAAGACCACAACAACAAGTCTTTATCCCACTAAGTGAGATCGGCGGCATGAATCCCTTTTCTCCATTGTGACCTATCAGCTGTCATATTTTCATTTAATTCTAATAAATTAAGATCATTTTTTATACAACATCACCAAATCTCTTTAGGTATGCCTCTACCATTGTTAACGTAAGTCGAATCCAAAACATCAACTTTCGTAACCAAATCATCATATGGTCGACGTTTAATATTACCAAACCACCTAAGACGGCACACTCTAATCTTGTCTGTCACTGGAGCTACACCAACCCTTTCACAAATATATTCATTTCGCATTTTGTCTCTTCACAACGATGAAAATGAAATCTCTGGAAAGGCCAAAGTTTCTGCTCATAGCCATTAGCAAGTTACAGAGTAAGGAGGTGTTTGGTAGCATACTTTTAATAAGATTTATGGTTTTATTTAATGCAAAAAAGTTAAAACTTAAATTCTCCACTTTGTTAAATCCAATTTTCTCTTTGTTCCATCACTTTTTTCGTAAATCCGGATTTACTAAATCTGACTACTAGCTGGATTTAAGGGATTTAGCTAACGGACAAAAACACTCACACGACTCTCGTTGTCCCTTCCCAGGTTGCACAGTGCCTCGAAGGAAGAATTCAACGTGATCACCTTGTTGTCCGATGTCAACTTCAAACAGACTGTTCTTCAAGGTGACTGAGCGCGCAAATCTAAGCTGCAATAGAAGACTTCTTCATTCTCTCAATTTATTTAGGGCTCAATAACAACATAGATGATCTATCCACTGAAGACAAAGAGGGAGGACGAGAAAGAAGTCAATCGTCCTCCCCTTCAGTCACGTCCAGACCAGTAGCGAAACAAAGAATGGAGCTTAAGTGGATTTGACGTGATCACCTCATTGTCTGTCCTCGACTTTATCAGAGCGGTCTCACCACGAGAAGTAAAAGAATGAAAGATACAAAGGAGAAGCCAATGGGATGAAAGAAACGCATACGAGAGCTCTGCATAGAGAGTTTCCGATAGAGAATAAAGGCATTAGAGACAGAGTCAAGGAGAGTAAAAAAAAAGTTTTGAGTAAAAAGATGATTATACAGTGGACAAAGAATTCCTCAGCGGTTAAATCATAAAAAACAAGCCAAATAGTTTAACCAGATTTACTTGAATTTAATATTAACTTAATCAAACACTATTCTGGATTTAACAACATTGGACTTGATAAATACGAATTTACTGTATTTACTAAATCATATTTAATCATACACGAAATTTCAAGATAAGGACCAACAACATTATAACGTGATAGATCAAAAAAGCTTGATAGTCTTTAAAAATGAGAGAACTTAGATGATCAGGAAAAAAGGAAAAGTGGCACAAAAAATTAAAAACAATAATCAATCACAAACTGCATGCACACTTGAAAGGTAAATTAATAGGCCACAATAAAAGCTTTAAAAGAAATCAAACATACCAGCCATAAACCCAATCATTAGGGTTAGCATTCAAAAGACTAAAAGATAGCACGACACTGCCATCCAATCCAACTGGCACAAACTCTCCCTTCCTCTGCTCCACTAACTCCTCCCGTCCTCCATTCACAAAATACTTCAAAAAAATGTTTGTAATCAACAAGCTCGCATCATTCTCCTCAACGTTGCCCACAATCCAAGCATGTCGATACTTTCCCACCACAATCCGGACCCCCTCCTGCAGATCGCTCACCCCCACGAACACAGTGTAAATCTTCCCACCGCCTAAACCCATGCATCGCCCACCTTTTCCAAGAGCTTCATCAAGCATTTCATCGACAGCCTCATCCTTGTTCCTCAACCCCAGTGAGTCAACTTCCCCACAACGCCAAAAGCACGGATCCCCCTTGCGGCTGCCACTACGCTTGCAGCCACCTTTTCCTGAATCAACCGTCACTGAGACAGCATAATTTCTCCCACAGCTTCCGCAAGTGGGGACATTCTCAATTCTTTTACCTACCTCTTCGGAGATGAGACCGGCTAGCCGCTCGACGCT
>NW_018164867.1:24768-25825 GCF_001263595.1 Phalaenopsis equestris | reverse complement strand
GGAGACGGTAGTCCACAATAACACAAAATCCCTTTGTCTGTACATGATATTCTGGAGGTCATGTTGGTATAACTGTGAAAATAACAAAAGAATGAAATGTCAGCTTAAGGTATTTTATAAAAAAATCAAAATTAAATGCGTATGAATGCAAACCTATAATCTTATTAAAAGAAAATTTGGTAGATCAACAACCACAAATAGCATCTGTGATAGACTCCCTTTAAGCAATCATATCAGCCAAACTTTCAGCATCTTGATCTCCAAAATCATTAGATTCTATATCCTCCTCAGGTAATGAATGTCCCCCTACAAGTCCTGTTGGTTGCTCGAAAGCATTGAGTTCATCATTGTCAGTCATACTGAAGTTTGTATCTGATTGCGAGAAATGTCTTCGGATGAAGTTATGTAGTGTCATTGTTGCAACCACAATGTACACCTGCTTTTGGAAAGGATACGACGGCATATCACGTAAGATGACCCACTTCTTCTTCCAAACTCCAAATGTTCTTTCAATTACCCCTCGTAAAGATGAGTGGCATTTATTAAACATTTTCTTTATGCCACGAACTGTGCCACTAGCTCGCTCGAAATCAAGAAAATGATATCTTGTGTCAGAGTAAGGCTTCAGGTATCCGCTTTGCATAGGATATCCTGCATCAACCAGATAATATTTTCCTGGTATAAAAAATAATGTTAATAAAAAATTGCACAATCCCACATATTCATATCTAAACAAAACTAACCTGATAGGGGGTTAGAGAAACACTTCGATCTATTCCTCGTGGCAAAGGAGAAAATCTGACTATCACGTGCACTCCCTTCCCATCCCGCAACCACAAAAGTAAAACACATGTTGAAGTCGCATACAACCATGACATTTTGCGTTGTTGCACCACTACGACCGATGTATGCTACCTTCTCGTGGTTGGGTATTCGGGCATCAATGTGGGTACCGTCAATTGCACCAATAGAGCTCTGTTTAGTTGTCCATTAGAGAGTAATAATATTGTTAAAGTATAGCATGTAACAAAATAAAAACACTGATAGTTACCTTGAA
>NW_018164867.1:11017-20707 GCF_001263595.1 Phalaenopsis equestris | reverse complement strand
AAACGGCGGCCGCGGGCCGCGTTTCAGGATAAGCAACTTATCCTGAAACGCACAAGCTGCCCCAAACGGACCCTTAGTTGGTTACGTAGACCATAATGGCGAGCCACAATAATGTCTGGAGGCTATAAAAGTCATTTTTGGGAGCTACATGAGCCATAAGCCACATAGGTCGTAGTTCGTCATGTAAGTCATAGTGTTGAGCCGCAAAGATATTCGTATAGCATAGAGGCCAGAGTTGGGAGCTACATGAGTTGTGGATAATGTAGGTTGTAGTTTGTCACATAGGACATAGTGAAGAGTTATATACCATGTGTAGGCCACAAAGTTCGGAGTTGGAAGCTGCAAGAGTTTGGGACTATATAGGCTATAACAATGAGCTACAATAACGTTCGTAGACCACGAAAGAAAGAGTTGGGAGTTGCATGAGTTGTGGACCACCTATGTTGTAGTTTGTCATGTAGATCACAGAGAAGAGCTATAGTTGTAGTATTGTACGCAACCAACAGAGACCAGAACTGGGAGTTGCATAAGTTGTGATCCGTATGTTTTAGTGGTGAGCTTCAATAGCATCCGTAGGCTATAGAGGTTATAATTAGGATTTGCATGAGCTATGAGTCACATAGGCTATCATTATATAGGCCATAGTGATGAGCTGCAATAATAAGAATAAGTTATAGAGGCCAGAGTTGGAAGCTGCATGAGCTATGAAACACTTAGGCTGTAATTGGTCACATTGGTCGTAAGGAAAAACCACAATAATGTTCATAGGCCATAGTGGTCGAAGTTGCGAGCTGCATGAGCTGTGGATCACGTGGGTCACAGTTAGTCACATATGTCATAGTGGTGAGCTGCAATAACATTTTTAGTCCACAGAAACCAGAGTTAGGAGTTGCACTAGCTGTAGACTAAATAGGTCGTAGTTGGACATGTAAATCATAATGGTGAGCCAAAATAACATCCGTAGGCCATATAAGTCAAAGTTTGGAGCTTCGTGAGGTGTGGACCACGTAGGCCGTTTTGGTGAGTAATCAGAACATTCATAGGCCATAGATGCTTGAGTTGAGAGCTATATGAGCTATGGATCGCGTAGGTCATAGTCGATCATGTTGGTCAAAGTGCAGAGATGTAATAATAGCCTTTGTAGGCCACTATGATCAGAGTTGGGAGCTTCATGAGCTGTGGATCACGTAGGTCGTAGTTGATCATATCGACTATAGTGGTGAGCTGTAATAATGTTCGTACGCCATAAAAACAAGAGTTGAAAGTTGCACGAGCTCTGGACCACATAGGTTGTATTGGTGAGCTACAATCATGCATGCAGACGATATAGCTCAGAGTTGGGAGTTGCATGAGCAGTAAACCACATAGGTCATAGTTGGTCATGTAAGCTGGAATGAAGAGTTGTGGTTGCGCCTGTAGGCTACAAAAGCCGGAGTTGGGAGTTGTCATAACATCGAAGGCCATATAGATCAGAGTTGGCAATTGCGCGAGCTATGAGCCACATAAATTGTAGTTAGTCATAGAAGTCGTGGTGGTGAGCTACAATAACGTTTGTGAGCCTAGAGGTTAGAGTTGGAAGATCTAATAACGTCCGTAAGCCAAATAAGCCAAAGTTGGGACCTGTAATACCGTCTATAGGCTATAGAGGTCAGAGTTGGAGTTAAAAGACCTGTAAACCACGTATTATGTAGTTGGTCTCATAGGTTATAATGGAGAGTTGCATGGAGAGGACTTCATGAGTCTGTAGAAAGTCAACTTGTTCTGAGTATGATGCTTATGAGCATTATTTCAAGGACTTAGCATCAAATCCTTGATATGTTGTTATTCATGATCATGTATTGGGAGTATGCCTTACACTTTATGCGGGATGCATTGTTACACTGTCTTTGGGGTGCGCCAATACACAATCGTCATGGTGCATTGTTGCATCGTATGTGGGGCATGTCATTATATTGTATTTAGGGCACATTGTTGCATCATATTGGGGGTAGATTTTTACACCCTCTTCTAGACAATGCACTGCTTCATAGGGCGATTCATTACTTTACGGCGATGGTTGTTAATATGCATGGAGATTCGTTACTTCATAACGTGCGTCATGACTTCTTAAGAGGTTTTGTTGCAATGAGCAAGAGTTGAATGACATTGGTCTACAGAGACTAGTGAGTGGTGGTTGATGGTGGTTGGTGGTTGCGGGAGCAGGAAGCATATGTCTGACTTTGTTCATAACAAGACTGAAATTAGACTTTTTTTTCTTTCAATCTAGCTCTAGCTCTTCTGTCTCTCTTTTACAAAGGGAGCAGGGCTCTTTTTATAGTGTCTTGGAGTGGTATCCCTTACAAATAAGAAAGAAATCCAGACCACTCTATCTATATGTCCAGAAAGATTCTCGATCAGATAATATTTTATGAATATTTGATTGTCTTAATAATGTTGGAATTGAGTGGTCTTGGATTTTTTTGGATTTTTCTCATTAAGATGCTCGATTTGACTATAAGCATATCAGATTTGAAATGTGTTTGACTTTCCAATTATGCATTACAAACGTTCAAAATTAGTTTAACGACATGATCTGGGATTGATTTGACTCGGCTTGAACCAATTTTTATATTATTGGGTATGTCTCGTCAAGCTGGTTAGTTTCACTGCGAGTTTGTTAAAATCAAAATTATGAATGATATTTAATTGAAGTTTGAATATTTATTGCTCAAAAAATTGCTTCTAGATTTATGGTATGCCTCGAGATTTATGTCGGATGATGGGAGTTTGTTGATGATGTACCAGTTGATCTTCTATTTTTGGGCAAGACCAATTTCATCATTCAAAAATAACAAAATTCAGGGTACTTTATTTTTACCATGATATTATTGATGTAATACTAATGCTTCAAGTGTTATACATGTAAATATACAACTTTTGATGCTTAACATGTAAATATTTCAACTTTTTAGTACACACAGATATTGTTCTTCGGGCTTTAGACATGTAATTAGGAAATTATAAGAACAACAAAACAAAGATTTTCAACTGTATGCTATGTATGTAAACGCACAAATTAAGAGAAATTTAATTTCATGGTTTTGCCATAAATGCAACTTAATTTAAATATTTAGAAAGAAATTAGATATTTAAATTATAATATATAATCAATAAAGGAGAAAAATATGAGAAATTTTTTTACTCTTTAATATTATTTTAAAAAGAAAATTTATATTTTTTTAGAAATTTAGATTTTTTTGAAAATATATTTTTTATTTTTTTCTTTTTTCCCCCGACCTATAAATAGATAGAAAGGAGAGAAGGAAGGAAGAGTCCATTAACCTACTAACACACAATCAATGGCTTATAGAAAAAAATATGTTGCTGACCTGCTTAACAGGTGATCAACGAGATCTTTTTTCACGTCGATGTTTTGCTTTCTAGAGGAAAAAACAAATGTTTATTGACTGGCCCAGTAGATGATCAATGGGGTCTTCTTTTGCATCAATGTTGTTCTTTCTGAAGGAAGAAAAAGGGTGTTCCAAACCTACTTAGCAGGCGATCAAAAATATCTCCTGTATCATCGTTGTTGCGCTTCACAAATGAGATTTTCTGCACCACTTTGGTGATTTATGGAGGATTTTTCTTTTGAATTGTTGCCGTGCTTTTTCTTGGGAGATTTCCCATGTTGTTGAAATGCTAACATCAGGAAAATCTCGTTCCTCTGAAAATCAACTGAAGTACCTAAATTTTGGGGAGACGATACTGACACCCTTCGAAGATGAGCTGGTCATTTATTCGAGGGCATGGAAGACCATGTTTGTAGGGGTTGACCACATCCTTGCAAGCACAAGAAAGGTGAATAACTCTTGTGCAATAGATATATTATCATTAAGATGTTAGTTGGCAAATTGTCGGGATGACTTATCCTTCATAAAAATTTTTCTCTCCCAATAATATCAATAATAGATGAATTCTTGAAAAGAATTGAAAAAGATGTGAGTTGGCCTTAATCAGAGTATAGAGACATTGTAGGCTTTCCAAGTGAGGGTGTTACCCTTGAAGAGGAGAATAAAGTTACGATCCTTTAGGATATTTTTTAAATCCAAAAACCAGACAATTTTTCCTTTGCCTCGAAAAATAAAGAAGTTGAAGATGACTCATAAGAACGTACTCCTGATAATAAAGAGAATGTTGAAGTGGATTGACGCCAAATTTTTTAACATTTTTATAAATATCTTCTATTGATGTAATAAAAATTTCAAAATTACCTCTGAGGTTGTTTTTATCCTTTCTTTTGAGCTATGAGTGTTTCAACTTTTGGGCAGTTACAAAATATTATTGCCCAATTTCTGAGCTAACGTTGCCCGACTTCTAAGTTGTTGCTAAGAAAGTTTGATTTTTTTAAGGTTGCTCATCAGAGCGTGCTTCTTGATAACCACAGCCTGCAGTAGAAGAATCAAGTTCTAATCCATGAAAGATGTAAGACCAAAACTAGGTTGTATAACAGGGATGTTCGACGACATTAACTATATTGGAATAGAGTCAAAAGAATAATCCATTAAGAATGTAAGACTCATCTTAGGTTGTATAGTCGGAGATGATTGATAATATTAAATTAAGATAGACAAAGTCCTATCAAATCCACCAAAGATGGTTGACCTATCAAAGGTTATTAATCGAGGTTTTTACTTGTTGGTCGTAACCTGTAATGAAAGAGATTGCGGGGAATCTATCGAGAATTGTTTACAAGTCTGAGGCAGTTATTCGAAGCTTCCGTCTGATGACCATAGCCTGTGATGGAAGATGTCAAATTGAGTCCCCTGAGATGGATTAAAGCCTAGAATGAGATATCAAAGATGCTTTGTGTTCTCAAGACTATGGTATAGGTCGCAATAGATTGTACTTCTTCTTGAAAATATCTTTGCGATCATACTCAAGAATAATGTTTGACAACTTGATAGTTGCTACTTTTGAATTTATTGCACCCGATAGGGAGTTTTTCACATGTTATATAACAACCCATGTATCGAACATTGAAGAGCCCAGTCTGGAAGTGGTTCGCGAAGACTTAATGTTTAAATGAAACGTGAGATCATTAACTTTGGAAGGGGAAAAAACCATAGGCCTAGCACATTTGAAATAATCCATCATAAATTCTGATTACATAGGTCAACTATTCTCATGAATCAAGAAAAATGAAAGTATAAAATTGATTATTGTAAATTTACAATATTAGTTCATTGATAATAATCGTAGTTTAACTATAATGAATGTAGTTTTTAGTGATAACAGACTGCAAGGGTCATAGTCAATTGCTATGAAGATAGTAGTTCGTCGTGAATGTTGTAGACACTGACAACAATGTCAGCTGATTGTGTAGGCCATAGTTGTGGTTGGTCGTGTAAGCCGCAGATAGTTGTTTTAGAAGCGTATGTTGGTTGCAGAGACAGTAGTAATAAAATGTAGGAGTTGTGAGACATGCAAGTCGTAGTTGGTCACATAGATCATAGTGGTAAACTATGCTATCATCTATAGATTGCAGGGGATGGAGTGGGGACTTGCACGAACTATAGACCACGTAGACTGCAGTGGTGAGTTGTGATGACGTTCATAGGTCGCAGAAGCCTGAGTCAAGAGCTGAACGTGTTGTGGACGATATAGGTTGAAGTCGGTCAAGTAGGCTATAGTGGTGAGTTGTGATGACATGCGTGTGATGCAGAGGTTGGAGTCGAGAGTTGTACGAGCTATAAACCATGTTGTTATTAGTTAGTCATATAGCTCGTTGTGGTGAGCTGTAAGGAGAGAGCATTAGGAGCCCAAACAAATTTGTCATTTCCGGGTTGTGTTTTTACACCGTCATGAAGGGGAAACATTGCATCGTATGTGTGGTCCCTTTTTATACTATCATTAGGATGTGTCATTACTCCATATTCTAGGTTCATTTTTACGCCATCATTGGGATGCATCATTACATCATCATTGGGGTGTGTCACTCCATCATATTTGGGATGCACTATTACACCATCTTCAAAAGGCATCGTTGCACCGTATGCGAGATACACTTGTTATTTTGCAATATATATTGGAATTTTGTAGCACGCATTGTGATTCCAATATGATTTTCATTGTAACAAGTTAGAGGCGGCTGACGATGGTCGACAAGAGCTGATATGTGAGGGTCGATTGTGGTAAGCGGTTGTAGAAGTTGGAATAATTTATTAGAAGTGACGCTGGATTTTAACTCCTCCAAGCTTCAATCTTATTCTAACTCAATGCCTCTTCCTCCATTCAAGAAAGAGTGGACCTCTATTTATGGAATTCAAATTACAAATAAGGAAGGAATCTGAACTACTTTTATTTGATAACCCTGGAGGTTCCCTAAATTAAATGGTGTTTTGTGGATACTTAAGTGCTTTAATAATATTAAAATTGAGTGATCTTTGGCTCAATGTATTTATCTTATTAAGACACTCAATTTGAATATAAGCATGCCATAATTGGAATCTATTTGATCTTTCAATTATGCATTGAATATTTTCATAAGTTTTTTAACGACTTAATATGGGCTTGATTTGACTCAGATTAGACTAATTTTGGTATTATTGTGTTCATCTTGTCATGCTAGTTAATCTGACAATAAGTTTGCTTAAATCATAGATCTTGATGATTTTTTAATAAAAGTTTGAACAATTCCTTCTCAAATATTACCTCAAGATTCATGTCAAATTATGAGAATTTTTCATTGATGTAGCAAGCTCCATGATAATTAATGTCATATATAATATATTATTTAAATAAAAGTTGATTAATTAAATAGATCCCTACTCCCTGCTTAAGAGGGGATCTAGACCTTGAGTTAAAGAAATATGGGAGCTTTGAGAAGGAGCTGAAGTACACCATCATTGTTACATAGAAGATCTGACAAACACCCGCTCCTGCAGTCGCCAACTACCATTGACCACCGCCCACCATGACCACCACATATCGGCCACTATTGACCACAATTATCGACCCCTGCTTGCTATAACAAAGCTTTATGTGGTGTTATGACTAACATTGTGGAGAGATGAAGCACTATACAAAGTAATGACCAATGTCACAAAGTAACGAAGCATTATATGAAGTAGTGCATCATCCTAAATATCCTATCATGATGCATCTCGGGGACATTGTACCGAATATCATGTCACGTCATTACAGCTCACCACTATGACCTATATGAATAACTATGACTTATGTTATACAAGGCTCGTGCAACTTCCAACTTTGGCCCTTGTGGCCTACGCCTATGTGACCAACTATGACCTGCTTTGATCATAACTTTTGCAGCTTTCTACTATGACCTTTATAGCTAATAGATGCTCCTAAAGAAACATTCTGCAACTCGCATGACAACCACCACCATCACTTTCAACTATGAACTATATGCAATCTGGTACTATAACTACATTCATGATGAACTTCTGCCTGCATAACAATTGATTACGATAATTGCAGCTTGATCAAGAACTATATTCATTAAAACTAGACTATGACTATTATCGATGAACTATCCTTGCAAATTTATTATGATCAAGTTTGTGACTATATCTTCTCGATGTGTACTAAAGCATGCCTAATTTCTTTTATCTTTTACACTTATTTTTGGATGAAACTACACTTTAAAGACGGATATTCTTGTGTTTTTTCTTGCAGATGTAACACGTAGGATACATGGAGCGAAGCAGAGTTGAAAAGGACCCAAAAAGAGATGAATAAAGCATATTGGAACCAACAAGTCTAGTGCCTAAGCGCCAGACTCTGGGCTCCAAGGTGCTCCAACCAAGCGCCGTGGCGTCGGCTTATTAGCACCTAGGCATCAGAACCAACTAAAAAACCTGAGAGGTCGACGCTTTGACACCAACTTCTAGGCCCCAAAGGGCGACCATTTTCTGCAGTTGCTTCACCACGACTTGGGGAGTTATGTGGTGGTTTTAAGCAGTTCAAGAGGACATTTTTAAAAAGATGAAGCATTCTGAAGCATGGGAGAAGTGGAGAGAAGTCAAGGAGTCCTAGGATGATCTAAGGTTTGTAAATTTTCACTTTTCTCGAGAGATTGATGAGGGGTTTAGAGAGAAATCTGTAAGGAAAACATTGCAGCATTGCAGGGAGGACCTGGATTCATTGTTGAAGGAACTTTTCAACTCTTTTAAGAGGAGAAAAACTAAGTATCGTGTTTCCATTTTTCTTGGACTTGTTGTAAACACATATTTAGTGTATTTGTTTTGTTAAATGGTGATGCTTTCTATTGTAATCTTCATGCTTTATGAGTAGATTTCCTTTACTTTTCTCTTGTGATGAATATGTATGACTTATAGGATGTGTTGAAGGCTTTTAGAATTGGATTTTAATACCAATGTGACGAGTATTTTTCTACGCTTCATTTACTTTTTTTGTATTGACTATATGAATTGTTAAAATTCGTTGTGATCCTTTAAGATTCAGAAGAGCGATGGAAGAACAACTAAAGTATTCACATTATTTTATAAGTTATAGTGAAGTGGTCTAGAGGCAATGCAAATAAATAGGGAAATAGACTTTGATGGGTTCAATCTAGGGTTTAAGGAATTAAAAAAAGGTTAACAAAACTTCTTTACATACTCAGAAAATGCTAAACAAGATCTATGTTCCTATTTATCACTAGCCACATTATCAATTCTTATTTTTCTATCCTACAATTCACTTAAGCATTCACAAGAAAAGGTAGCATCCATATCTTGCAATTCACCAAACCAATTGATATAGATAGGTTTTGCTTTAAACTTGTTAAACTTAGTGTTGTATTTTAGGAGTAGATGTTAGAGAAACCATTATAATTTGCATTTCAAACTAAGACCTAAACTTAGTAGACTAGAACTTATACTAAGGGAATTATTACCTTATTCACTATGGAATCGAAAATCTAAACTCATTATAGCCCTATATTACTAAAACGATACGTATCTTGTGTGAGAAACTTGCTATGAATTGTTAATTTTGAGAAACTTGATCCGCTCCCAAACAAATTAATTGAGTACTTAAAATTAGATATTATTACTCACTGTGGTCATTTCAGTAATGTAAGGCTCTATTGAGTCCAAATTTTTGATCCCACAGGGAAGGAGGTAACGAGTCACTTAGGCGAAGTTCTAGTCTACTACGCTAAGGTCTTAGTTTGGAATGCAAACTGTAATGGCTTCTCTAGCAATTACTCCTAAATTACAACATTAAGTTTAAAGCTATACCTATTTATATCAATTGGTTTGGTGAATTTTAAGATATGAAAATAACCTTTCTTTTGTGATTACCTAAGTGGATTGTAAGATAGAATACTAAGAATTGATAATGTGACTAGTGATAAATAGGAACATAAATCTTGTTTACCCTCTTCCAAGTATGAAAAGAAGTTTGGGTAACCTAGTTTTAATTACTTAAACCCTAGATTGAACCCATCAAAGCCTATTTCCCTATCTATTTGCATTTCCTCTAGACTACTTCATCATAGCCTATCAAACAATGTGAATACTCTAGTTGTTCTTCCACTGCTCTTCCAAATCTTAATGGATTGTTGACCTCATTTTTGGTTGAGGTCTAGAAAACTTCTTTAGTAGCCTAGGTCTAGCCATAGGACTTTCCTATTGACTAGTCTTAGAAAATTAGAAGAGGTACCCCACCATTAGAAATTCAAAA
>NW_018164867.1:732-10199 GCF_001263595.1 Phalaenopsis equestris | reverse complement strand
AAGATCGGTTAGGTAGGGAAGATACTAGCTCTCACTCTAGAGTTCTCTCTTCTCCCTCCACCTAGGGGCTAACATCTCGTATCAAAACCTAAAACTATAAATCAAATTGGGGCTTTAGCCTGTCACTCTAAAGTCCTCTAATTTTATACCATTAAAAGTTCATTTCCCTATTTATTTGCACTTAACCCTTTGAAATACATTCTCATCCATGAAATTAAATGTGATTCTTATCATTTGTTGACTGATATAATACCATCTCGGATCCTATATGTTCTCACAACAGGTATTAACATCTTAATTGGCCAAATCAAGAAGTAAATGTTTTATAAGATTTAAAATCATCACAACTTCTTCCAACATTAGAGTCTAATACTTCACACAAATTCCATCCAATACTTAATCACTTATCATTTTAAGGAAAAAGATAAAGAAAACTACTCAAAATTCATGGAGAAAACACAACCACACTTAAGTTTAAAAGTAGAAATCATGCAAACAAATAAGAATTATAAATTAAAACCAAATGTATTCATAAAGATAAAAATTTATCTCAAATCCTCTCCACCAAACTCTTGAAGTTCTTTTGAATTTCTTCATTCCCTTACAATACAAACTACTACTAAAAAAAAAAAGACAAGGGGGCGGTGGCGTGTGTAGAAGCGTCTCTCGAAAATAAGCAAAGAGAAAGAGAGAGACTGGCAAGGGAGTGAGTTATTCAATCTAAGTCCTCTTTTATAATTTTCCAAAAAAAGTGACTTGGTGTCTCTTCAAAATAGGTCCACATTCAATGAATCTTCCAAGAGTTGCCTCCTTTCAAAAGCCAATTGAATGTATTTTCTTGTTCATTAACTATTTCCCACATTTTCACCAAGGGTTGCTTCAAACATCTCTTTAAAAATTCGTCCAAATTCATTGAATCATCGAGTAACTACTTTTCGACACTTAAGCACGAGGTACTTGGCATTTAGGCGCCACCTTCTCGATTTTACTAGCGCGTAAGGGCTAGTTCTGGGTGCTTAGGTGCCACTGTTCTTTTGCATTATTTCTTTATTTTTGCTTCAAATTTGATCCTTTTTCAATCCTTTCACAATTTTTCATCCATTTGATTGTACCTGAAAGAAAAACACACAAATACCTTCCATTAAAGCTCAATATCTCAAAAATAGGTATAAAAATGAGTACATAAAGACTATATATTTTAGGTGTATCAAACCCCTCACCAATCTCTCAAGAAAAGTGAAAATTTACAAACTCTAGATCTCCATAAGACTCCTTGGAATTTCTCCACTTGTTTCCCACTTTATAATGCTTCCTCTTTCTAAAAATCTCCTCTCAAACTGCTTAAAACCACCACATAACTCCCAAAGTCGTGGTGAAGCAACTATAGAAAATCAGTCATGCCTTGGTGTCTAAGCGTTGGCCTCTCGGGTTGTTGCGCTGGTTCTGGTGCGTAGGCGCCAATAAGCTGGAGCCAAGGCACTTGCATGGAGTGGCACCCAGAGTCTAACTCAGGGCTTCCTAGTTCTAATATGCTTCATTCAACTCTTTTTTGCTCCTTTTTAACTCCACTTCACTCCATGTGTTATACTTGTTATACCTGCAAGAAAAACACAAGAATACTCTTCTTTAAAGTACAATTTCATCCAAAAATAAGTGTAAAAGACAAAAGAAATTAAGCATGCTTTAGGACATAAAAAAATAGGCATATCATAAACCCCCAATCTTAAATGTTACTTGTCCACAAGTAACACTACAACTTTAAAAACCAAATTTGTTGATTTAAGGTAGTGTTTTCTTCAAGATTTCCTACAATTTTGCCTTAGGAATGACATAGTGCAACCTTGGAGAAATTTTAGTGAATCGAGCTAGGACTAAAGTATATGCATATTTAACATTTAATTTAGGAATCTTGATTTTCTATCTACTTAAAAAATAATTGTAATTTGTCAAACTTGGGATTCCTACAAAAGTATATAATATATAATATGAATTTAAGCACTATTTGTAAAAATTTTGCTAATAGTTTTTGGAATTAAATAAATTTAAGATTATATTTAAGTATTTTTTCTTGTTTTTCTTAAGAAGATTTAAGTGAAACCAATTTTTTGTTAGGCTTGTCCTCAAGCTTCTCCTCACTTTTTATATATTCTTCTTTATTTCTTCTTTTTATTTTTTTTCAGAATTTTTTCAATCATTAACACTTTTATGTGAGGATTACTATATCTGGATAGATCTTAAATAGTGTTGATAAAAAGTCATCACTTTCCTCGACTTGAAAGTTGTAAGTATTAATTTGAAAATAAATTTTAATAGAGTTTAAACTCTTTTAAAGTGTAAATCTAAGAATCCTAGTTTATCAAAAGTTTGATTCTTTCTTACTATAAATATTAAAATCATATTCCTATTATCTCATACTAAGTATCTTAACTCTAGAATTGTTTTTTTTTATTGAAATTTTCAACTAAGCCTTCTATAATATTCCCAAAATCAAAATTATAGTACCCAAAATGTAACACCACAACCACAAGTCATTTTAAAGTGATATCAATTTTATATGTAAGCTACTAAGGATAAATAAATTTTAGCTCCTTTAAAGATTTTTCTTCCCCCTAAACTTGATTTTTAACATGCATACCAATCAGAACAAAAATATAAGCAGGGAGAAAATAGAACTGAATTACTTTCCACCACATGAGTCTATCATGAAAAATATACAAGTATAAACATAAAAGACAAATATATAGCACTAAGGGAATCTCAGTTCAACAAGTTTAACATGAAATCTACATTAAAAAGAACTACTATATCGCAACAGACAAGTCCACATATAATCTAGGGCAACAAGAAAGACTAATCCAGGACATCTATAACTTCAACATCAACAACAAAATGTCCAGTACAACAAAATAAAAAGTAAACACATCAATATAGTATCATCAAGGAAAAATAAATTCAACAGTACATTACATCAAAATAAAAATAAGCATCTAATCTGCCTCTGCATCCTCATTCACCATCATCACTAGCATTTGCATCAGCTTCCTCCTCAGAATCCTCCTCCATTGCCTTGCTTTTGCTTATTTATTTGGTATGGAGGATATGTAGGAAATTACACTATTTTGTCACCTCTAATCCACTGCTTTTGTTTATACAACTCGAGCCGAGCATCTCAGAATATGGCTTGATGGTCAAATCCTTTTTTTTATTTTGTTGATCCAAATGTGATAAATGCTCACTAAATTCGTATACCTCACCCTATAAAATGTTAGTATTATCCTTTACTTCTTCTAAATGTTGGCAAATGTTTATTTTTGTTGAGAAGAAGAATTTGTTGGATAAGAAATATAAGAGGTTGATTGCCTAATATCTGAACTTTCCTAACATCAGCATGTCATTTATATAAATCAATTTTTGATGGAGAAATTGGTTTTAAAGGATGAAGAATCTCTTCTCCACTTTGAACCACAACTTTAGCATTCTGACAGAAGGAAGAGAAAATGGTCAGATGTCCCAAACCACGGGTCATTCCTCCTTTACAGCGCATGATATAGTAAAATTAATGATAAACCCTACATCAATGAGAAAATCCTTTTGGATACAATAGTTCAAATTAGCCCGTTCCTTAGACACATCACTAAAATTGGTAGAAGGAAAGAATTTAGCAGAAATGAATAAATCTCAGGCTTTTGATATCCGATTTAATTTTGAATTCAAAAATTCAATTTGAACCTCGTCAGTTACTTTCCACTTACCTCTACCATCAGTTAAGAAATTTATCACTTCATTCATTATATCTTGAGTTAGATTTGAATCAGCAAAAGAGAAATAAGGGAAAATATCCAAAGATAATAATGCATTGATGTAATGAGGAGACATATCCACACACATAAATAACTTCGTCATGAGCTTTAGGTAGATTAACATGTAACTCTCTTACCACTGGTATCACTATTGTTGAAGTGATGCAACAGAGCTTCTCACATTTCTTACTCTTGATTATTCTATCAATCTCTTCTCCAGGATTTACAAACCCTCTTTCATCAATAATCTTCTAAGTTACTACGTAATCATGATATCTCTTCTCAGCTTTAGCATTAACAAACTTATACTTATCAAAAGGACTTTACTCATTCCCCCTATGGTTTTTGGTGCCATAATAAGGGTGAGATATGCAAATCAGGATGAGGTAAATCTAAATGTAGGATTCAATTGCACTCACAATTTAAGTTAAAGGCTTTAATCAACTCTCCCCACAAAGATGTTCTCCCTCACTTGACCCGAAAAATCCAAAAATTTCCCAGATGAACAAAGAAATGCAAGGCTAAGATTTAGAATTTTATCTTTGGAAGAGGAATTCCAAACTCCAATGCCTCAAGAATGATCCCAAATGCAAGAGAAAGAGTAACCCTAAGTATCAACCTCGATTCATTAGAGAAGACTCAGGGAAATATTTTGTGCAAAAATAACCTAAACCGGAGCTGTCGGGCCAGTTTTTGGGAAGCAGATGATCCGACACCTAGGCGTTGTCATTTGGGCACCAAGACACTCGAGTATAACTCCTTGCCGCTGGGTTATTGATGCTTAGGTGCTAGTTTACGGCCTAACATTTTGATGTCATGTGTCCCTATGCCATATTGCTCTTTCTAAATTTAGTTTAAATCATTTAATTTGCATACATTGATCTTTCCCAATTCTTAAATCACACTAAGAAACATACAAATACGATGATGAATGAAATTAACTCTTCTTCCTTCTCATTACATCTACCTTCTTTACTTCCAAATTCTAACAAAATCTTCTTCCAAAGGTTATTGGGTGCTTTTAAATATTTTATTAGTGTCAAACCTATAGACAAACTTGTCCCTGATATTTTGTCTTATGTGTAACAAACCTCAATTATTACCTCATCCTCTAAAATATGCACCTCTAACAGTAAATAAAAATATGGGTAAATCATCTTCATGTTCATCTACAAGCTGGTTTATCATGCCCACCTAATGATAAACATGGTCAGATAAAGGAAGCAATAAAATTGAGATGGAAAGTTTCAATAAGAATTTAGATGTAGTGGACTAGTTAATCCAACTACAACCATAGAACAAATACAAGTTTAATCACAACGAGAAGCTAAGGAATCACGACTCTCATGACTTACTAAAATCAAAGAAAATTATCACAAATCTAAACATCTCAAACAACATCAAACAATCCAATCCACAAAAAAATAATAGCATAACACACTACAAACTCAAACAAACACACAAATACATACATTGGGTTGCCTTCTAAGAAGCACTTAGTTTAACATCGTCAACCCGATGAATCCAAGTTCTTACTCAAGTTGAACCAGCATTAAAACTTCATTAATTATAGGCTTATTTCCTCTTATGTAAAGTTTAAGTCTTTGTCCTTTAACTTTAAATATCCTACCTTTTTTAAGATCTTTAATATTGATTGCACCAAAAGGATAAACTTTAATTACAGTGAATTACCCCGACCACCTGGACTTAATTTCTCCAGGAAATAATTTCAAGTTAGTATTGTATAGTAAAACCTATTGTCCAAGTTCAAAATATTATAAGAATCTTCTGATCATGCCAATTTTTCATATTTTCTTTATAATTTATTGCACTTTCATAAGATTCTTGTCTAATTTCATCGATTTCATTTAGCTACAATAATCTCTTCTCACCAACTTTTTTCAAGTTATAATTATATTCTTTAACAACCCAATAAGTATTATGTTCTAATTCCACTGGCAAGTGACAAGCTTTTACCAAAATGAGCCTATAAGGAGACATTCTTATAGGAGTTTTGTAAGCAGTCCTATAAGCCAATCAATAAAAAGTAAACACATCAATATAGTAGCATCGACGAAAAATAAATTCAACAGTACATTATATCAAAATAAAAATAAATATCTAATCTGCCTCTGCATCCTCATTCAACATCATCACTAGCATTTGCATCAGCTTCCTCCTCAGAATCCTCCTCCATTGCCTTGCTTTGCTTATTTATTTGGTATGGAGGATATGTAGGAAATTACACTATTCTGTCACCTCTAATCTACTGTTTTTGTTTATACACCTCGAGCCGAGCATCTCGGAATATGGCTTGATGGTCAAATCCTTTTTTTTTTTATTTTGTTGATCAAAATGTGATAAATGCTCATTAAATTCGTATACCTCACCCTATAAAATTTTAGTATTATTCTTTACATCTTCTAAATGTTGGCAAATGTTTATTTTTAAGAAGAAGAATGTGTTGGATAAGAAACAGAAGAACTTGATTGCCTAATATCTGAACTTTCCTAACATAAGCATGTCATTTATATAAATCAATTTTTGATGGAGAAATTGATTTTAAAGGATGAAGAATCTCTTCTCCACTTTGAACCACAACTATAGCATTCTGACAGAAGGAAGAGAAAATGGTCAGATGTCCCAAACCACGGGTCATTCCTCCTTTACAGTGCATGATATAGTAAAATTAATGATAGACCCTACATCAATGAGAAAATCCTTTTGGATACAATAGTTCAAATTAGCCCGTTCCTTAGACACATCACTAAATTTGGTAGAAGCAAAGAATTTAGCAGAATGAATAAATCTCAGACTTTTGATATCCAATTTAATTTTGAATTCAAAAATTTAATCTGAACCTCGTCAGCAACTTTCCACTTACCTCTACCATCAGTTAAGAAATTTATCACTTCATTCATTATATCTTGAGTTAGATTTGAATCAACATAAGAGAAATAAGGGAAAATATCCAAAGATAATAATGCATTGATGTAATGAGGAGACATATCCACACACATTCCTCTCACATAAATAACTTCGTCATGAGCTTTAGGTAGATTAACATGTAACTCTCTTACCACTGGTATCACTGTTGTTGAAGTGATGCAACAGAGCTTCTCACATTTCTTACTCTTGATTATTCTATCAATCTCTTCTCCAGGATTTACAAACCCTCTTTCATCAATAATCTTCTAAGTTACTACGTAATCATGATATCTCTTCTCAGCTTTAGCATTAACAAACTTATACTTATCAAAAGGACTTTACTCATTCCCCCTATGGTTTTTGGTGCCATAATAAGGGTGAGATATGCAAATCAGGATGAGGTAAATCTAAATGTAGGATTCAATTGCACTCACAATTTAAGTTAAAGGCTTTAATCAACTCTCCCCACAAAGATGTTCTCCCTCACTTGACCCGAAAAATCCAAAAATTTCCCAGATGAACAAAGAAATGCAAGGCTAAGATTTAGAATTTTATCTTTGGAAGAGGAATTCCAAACTCCAATGCCTCAAGAATGATCCCAAATGCAAGAGAAAGAGGAACCCTAAGTATCAAACTCGATTCATTAGAGAAGAGTCAGAGAAACATTTTGTGCAAAAATAACCTAAACCGGAGCTGTCGGGCCAATTTTTGGGAAGCAGATGATCCCACATGTCCCAGAAAACTTTTATACATTGCCTATAGAATCCAACTTGTCCCAGAAAACTTCTAACCCTCCTTATAATGGTAGGTGGAGGTAGTTTTATAATTACTTGATTCTTTGTTGGGTCCACTTCCATGTCATTTTCAGATATTTTGTCCTAGAAAAATTTCTCCTGCGACCATGAATTGACATTTTTCCTAATTGAGAACAAGGTTAGTCTCTTCGTAGCATTTTAACACCTTTGCTTCAAAATATGAATCAAATGAAGTTCTAAATACTGAGAAATCAACCATGAAATCTTCTACCCCTTTCTTAATCAAGTTGCAAGAAATTGACCTCATACACGTTTAAAAAGTGGAGGGTGTGTTACATAACCTAAAGGACATTCTTCTAAAAGTGAAAGTCCCATAAGGGCTTGTAAATGTAGCCTTGTCTTGATCCTCTAAAGCTATAGGTATTTGATGATATCCATAGTATTGATACACCTAAAATATATTGTGTTTTTAGATATATTTTTATACTTATTTTTGAGATATTGGTTTTAATGGAAGGTATTTGTGTGTTTTTCTTTTAGATATAAGTAAAAAGGGAAAAAATGTTGAAGGAGTGAAAAATGATCAAATTTGGAGAAAAATGCAAGAATGGTGCAAAATTATTTTGGTGCCTAAGCGCCAGAACCGGCACCTAAGAGCCACTGAAACAAAGAAGGCCGCGTCTATGCGCCAGGGGCTCCACACTAAAGCGTCAGTGACAGTTACTTGATGGGTTAATTCATTTTGACAAATTTAAAAGAGACATTTGAAACACCTATTTGCTAAAATGGGTGGTTATAACCACCAAGGATGAAAATATAATTAAAGGACTTGTGAAAGGAGGCATCCCTTGGTAAATACATCGAATTAAGACACATTTTGAAGATATACCAAGGCACATCTTGGAGAATTATAAAATAATGAAGTCAAGATTTTTAGAGGAGTCCTAAAAAAGAGTCCTGAAGTGTTCTAAAAAGTTCTTGAAGAATTTCGTGGGGAAACTTTTAAAGAAAATTTCAGGCACTAAAAATTTATTTTTCCTTTTGTTTTAGTTTTATTTTGAGAGTTAAGAGTGTTGTAAGAGAGAAGATATTCAAAGGAACTTCAAGAGTTTGGTGGAGGATTTGAGATAAGTGTTTATCTTTGTTTTAAACTACTTTTGGTTTTAATCGAGACTCATTGTTGGTTTGACAATGATTTCTATTTTTAAACTAAAGTGTAGTTTTATTTTCTCCATGGATTCTAATTAGTTTTCTTTATCTTTGTCCTTAAAATGATAAGTAATTAAAGTGTTGGATGAAAGTTGTGGAGAGTATTAATCTTTAATGTTGGAAGAAGTTGTGATGATTTAATTCCATGCACTTCATTTACTTCTTGATCTGCCCATCTAGATGTTAAAATTTGTTGTGAGACATGTAAGAACTGGACTGATATTGTCTCAATCAACAATTGCAAAGAATCACATGAGATTGTATGAATAAAAATGTAGTTTATATGATTGAGTGCAAATAAATAGGGAGATAGTCTTTGAAGGGTGTAGAGTTAGAGGACTTTAGAGTGACAGGCTAAAGCCCCCAACTTGATTTATTATTTTAGGTTTTGGTACGAGATGTTAGCCCCCAGGTGGAAGGAATCGAGGGAATTCTAAAGTGAGAGCTAGTATCTTTCCCGCCTAACCGGCCTTCAGATCTATTTAAACTTTAAATTAGCCAACATTCTTTATAGCATCTCTAGTAAGAGTAAAGAATATTATTGCTCCTATTTGGCACAATACAATTTAAATACTTCCACAATAGAATTCATATACTTATTACTGATTCATGATAAGGAGAAATATTTTTTGTATTCAGTGCTTTTCTTTTACATAAACTCAAGTTATCTTTATTAAGTTTTTATATCATTATCAAACATTAAAAATACTAAAAAGAGTTTAAATTTTATTCATGTGATAAAAATTATAGTTTAAGTATTTGTCTTTTTAAAGTA
>NW_018164867.1:0-529 GCF_001263595.1 Phalaenopsis equestris | reverse complement strand
AGGATCAAGTTTTTGGTATTGTTGCAAAGTAAGGAACGATAAGTGAAAAATATAATCAAATACATTGTTATACTGTTGCATATAAACAGTTGGGATCAAGTTTTTGGCGCTGTTGCCGGGGATTGATTGAAAGCAAATTTCTATTTTAGAAAGTCTTGTTTAAACTTTAAGAGTTATTGTAGGAATATTTTATTATAGTACTTTATTTATAAGTTATTTTTGTGTGTTTTATTTTTATTTATTTTATTGTTAGTGTATGTGTAGTTCAAGTTCTAAAGGACTATTGCCCTATGATTCTGAATTAGAAAGATGTGTTAAGAAAATAAAAAAAGCAAAAAAAAAAATAAAATTTTGAAAAATCTAAAAAAATTACAGAAATGGCAGATCAAAAGAATTAAAATGCTGAAATTCATCAAGAATTTAGACCATTACGAGATTATGTCATCCCTATGGTAGATAAACTTCAGTGTACTATTTAAAAATTTACTGCAGTGGTTAATTCATTTGAGATTAAACCTGTTATTATCCA
>NW_018164866.1:703198-704181 GCF_001263595.1 Phalaenopsis equestris | reverse complement strand
TAACCGTGATTTTGATCGGTCAACCACCACTATTCGTCATCTCTTTCCTTCTGAAAACATCATTTTCGAATTAGGGCCTGGTAAATCTTAGATTGGGAGACGATTTCAAGGCTTTTTGACACCGGATTTGATCTTCTTTAGGTAAGAGCTTCACTCCAAGTTAAAAATATTTGATTTTCACCATGTATTTTTTCCACATTGAGGAAACACGAAAATTTAAAAATGTGAAGAAAATCTTGGAAGAAATTCATGGATCTTAATGTTGAACTCTTTAAATTATCATTGGAAGCCATCATTTACATATTAGAATTAATTTTTGGAATTTTTCTTTGATTTCTTTAGATTAAAAATGGCTCCACTTCAAAAGAGAAGAGTTGAGTTCGACGATTCACGCTGATGGCTCAAACTCGATTTACGTCAATACTTAAAGGAAAAAAAGTGTACAAGATCGAGTTTTCGAGAGTCCGGAAGGAGAAATTGAACAGGTTATTGCCGAGCGGAGGTGAGAAAAATTTTGTTACACCACCAATAAAGCCGATGCAAATGTGGTGAAGGAGTTCTACGCCAGTGTGATTTATTCTGAAGACGGAATCGTACAAGTGCGTGGATTTCCTGTGGAATTTACCGCCGCCCGCATTAACACTTTCTATGAAGTCCCAGATTCTTATAACTGCCACTATGATTCGTTTAGTACGATGGAAGGCCCCCTCAATGATGTGATTAACTTTCTCACTGATGGGAAAGGAACATGGAAGATAAAGCAGCAAGAACGAGTAAACTTTTTTGCTTCCACGTTGAATTGCACCTCTAAGGTGTGGTACTATTTCATTTCCTCTACTCTGTTACTGACCTATCACCATAGTGAGGTAACTAGAGATAGAGATATTCTGAATTTCTGTATTCAGAATAATAGAACTATAAATGTGGGGAGAATAATTCTTAAGAATATATTGACTGCGACAAGGAGTGAGACTAGTGGAGGT
>NW_018164866.1:701834-702224 GCF_001263595.1 Phalaenopsis equestris | reverse complement strand
TTCAATTGAGAAGAAAAGATTGGGGCTCAATGATGTAAAAGCTATGAAATATTTATAAGGTAAGGGAATGCTTTGAGTTTCAAATTTACGGAAAGAAATGTGATGTTCAAAGTCATTAAAGGCTATCCAGATAATAGTAATCCTCACTTGAAAAAGGAAAAAGAAAGGATTGAAAACAATCCTGAAATGAAAAGAATAAAATATATATATGATTGAAAACAATCCAAATGAAAAAAAAAAAGAAAGAAAAATGAAAGTGAGGAGAAGCTTGAGGATATGCCTAATAAAAAATTGGCTTCACTGGACCTACCTAAAGGGAAAACTTAAATACATTCCTGAACTTATATTTATGGAATAGATCTTTTTACTAATAGAGTTCTCATGAAGTTC
>NW_018164866.1:700815-701583 GCF_001263595.1 Phalaenopsis equestris | reverse complement strand
AGAGTTAATTCAATTACTTGAATTTTTTCTGAAAATCTCACTATGATATTTATCTAAATCAAACTTATAGTATTTCTGAATTAAAATATTACTGCAGTAGATCATAACTTTTATATAATACTAAAATTACTTGAGGACAAGTAATAGTTAAGTTTTGGGGATTTTGACCAAAAGAAAATATGTTGAGATTTTCGTATCTCTTTTATATTGTTTTTAATGATATTGCACTTTAAAGAAAGGTATTTTTTGATGTTTTGTTGCAGAAATGATGATTTAAGGTCAATGGAGCAAAAAGATGCAAAAAGGAGTGAATTTGGAGCAAAAAGGACCAAAATGTAGAGAATTGCACTAGGGTGCCGACGGCGCCATCTGCCGACGGCGCCATCGACCCACCGACGTCGTCGACGGCGAGCTTTTCCCGAGGCTATAAGAAAAAATCTCCAGAAGGCCGCAGACGGCACCATCGAGGCTTCTGACGGCGGGATCGATGGTTATGTGTACTTGTACAATGGATTTTGAAAGGGTGCATAAGCAACTCTTGGGAAAACTCATCCACATCTTTAAAGAGAAGATTTTTGCTGAAAATAGAGGAGTCCTGGAGGTTAGATAGGTTCCATTAGTGTGTAGAGATCTTGCTAGAGTGTGTAACTGTGAGGAATTCTTTGAGAAATTGTAAGAGTGGAGGGAAAGTGAGAGATTTCTTCCTCCTTGCTACTTCAAAGAGGAATTTCGTGTGCTGTAAAGAAAGGAAGAGATTCAGAGGAACTT
>NW_018164866.1:698706-700676 GCF_001263595.1 Phalaenopsis equestris | reverse complement strand
TCTTGAGATTTGTGAAATGGTGATTTGAATTGGTGAAATCATGAAAATTTTTAAGAAATTGTGATGATATTTTCTTAAGAACCTATTTTTAATATCTCTAACAATGATAGTGAAGAAGAATTGTACCAACTATCTCAAACTGAAGATAATTTAATAAATATAAGTTACTCTGATGATGAAATAGAAGAATATTTATATTAAAATTCATGGAAGAAAACTCATAATCAAATATAATTAATGATAACGTAGTTGAACATGAAAGATATATTTATTTATCCTGGTCCTATGGTTTGGGTGCTAATGTGTAGATGTTAGCCCTCAGGTGAGGGGAACGTGGGAGCTCCGAAGTGAGAGCTGGCATCCTCCCAACCTAGCTGCAAAATCAGTAACCAAGCATATGATTAGTCAATGTTCTTTATGCATGGACCAAAGGGTAAAGAATATGTATGCTCCTATTTGGCACAATATAAATTGAACTAATTCATTTGATCCATTCACTATTATTTCTTGACAAGGAGAAGGATGTTTTCTTATATATTGAATATCACAAATTAAACCCTACTTTCTATCATTAGTTATTTATTTGTTATCCAAATTATCTACTTATTTCAGTTGTCTATTAGTGATAGATAAGCAAATTAAACACCGTAGTTGTAGTTGAAGTATTACTTTTTATTAAGCCTTTGTCCGTAGTATTCAATTTCTCCCTATGGGATCGATAACTAAGACTCCATTAAAGTCCTATATTACTTGAGTGATACGTATACTTGTGTTGCCAAATTCGACTTTGACATTATTGAATATTATATATATACATCTTTATTAAATCAAACACATATATATATAAAGTCGCAGTCATAATTTTGACACCGTTGCTGGAATTTAAATCTTCTAGTAGCGTCATCAAATTCTTGTAATTGTCGATTTACAAAAAGAAAAAGGTTGGTCAACTACTAGATTGCCTTACATTGTGGGTATTTTTGAGTTGAGGATTCAGACAAAAGGATGAGGTAGTTTGATGCCCAAATATAGAACAATGAGTGCAGTAAGGAGAATATCTTTCAATTTCAACAGGCTGTCAATAACCTTAATTTTGTGAGCCTATCTGAATTTCATTACAAAAAGCCTGAGTAATATCTCGTTCAACCAATATGAGTGCTTCAGAAGGTCTCGGTAAAGTGAAAGTAGCATGATCCATTTTTAAAGGTTTCCCATACGCAGCAGCAAGTGAAAAAAATATTTCATGGTTAAAAAGATGTAGTTTAAGCTCTAGAAAATGAATCCATACCGGAATAATAAGCAATTCAGCTTTAGGATCAAAATGGATAGACCATTTCCGAAATTTCATCAAACTACTATCCACCCACATAAACCTTTTGGCAAAGAGGCGAGTGTAATCCTCGTCATTAGCTAATTGAATGAAAATATGTTTACCATCAATGATACCAACCTTCCACTAGCCTTTTAATTTTATCATTTCAAACTCCCTTTGTATGAACTCAACCTTAGGAATGTCATAAGTAAATTTTCTAACTAGGGCAAGGCGACAAGAAGAGGCAAGCACAGAAGTTTCATCCTCAAGAGTCATAAAGTGCAAGTTTACCGCTTTTTCCCCTAATTTTTTTATAAAAGTGTAATCTCCACCAACATTAAGGGTGACATGAAAACTTTGTGGAAAAAATTCCGAGGAAGGTGCAGACGAAACTCCTCCCCCATCTAACATGACATCAACAAAAGTTTGAGAAACCGGCGACATGATCGAAACAAGAAATGCAACAAAACGCGAAAATGCTCAGTGAGAGGGTAAAGACAAAATCAAAAATCTCAAGAGATGTTGGAAAGATCTCACCAGCCGAAAGAAGAAGATCCATCCTCAGACTCTGAAGATCGCTCAAGTATCCCCGCAAAACCCTAGCAGAGCTCCCTTCTCCATTCGCGCTCTATCATATTATATATATATATATATATAT
>NW_018164866.1:682604-698612 GCF_001263595.1 Phalaenopsis equestris | reverse complement strand
AAACATTATATATATATATATATATATATATATATATATATTAACGAAATAAAGTATATTTACATTGATTTCTTGTGCTTATAACTACTCAACCAGAAAGTAAAAACCTTACAAAATTATTAACTGCAACAGTCTAAACCAGAGCATACCCCACCGAAGGCAGCCGCTTGAACTTTACTTCTACCTCTATCCTAACCTTGTTTACTTTGTTCATCTCAGTAAAACAGCAGAGAAACCAAAGCTTCTTCCTGAATAACAACTGACTCCGCCTTAAGGGACATCAATTCCTTTTGAAAAGAAGTTTTGCAAGTCCGGACCATGGCTAACTCCTCCTCTAACCACCGTAGTTGTGAGTCAACCTTAGAGATGGAACTCGCCCTTTTCTTCATTGCTTATATCACCAATGCAAGAGCTTTCTCATTAACAAATTTTGAATGTTGTCCATCCTCCATACTCTACGCCACTAAGAGAATGGAAGTTGAATCTGATAGAGCGCTTGGAAGATAAGTCCCTATGTCTCATTTATAATGGCTTTGGCATGGAAATCAAGAAATATTCAATCATTGCACATTTAATAGTCATGAATACCAGGAACTAGTTTCAAAACTTTAGATTCACTTGTCCCTAACACAGCTGCCACTATCAAGTAGCAAGATAATCGGAAAACTTTAAAATGTACATAAAACATGTGTTAGCACAGATCTTAAAGATATCTAGTAGTCGACGACAAAGATGATATGGCATCGTGGAGCCCTTCAAAGACCATCCACAACGACGTGCCTAGCTAACCAGCTCTCACATACGAGAAGGAAAACACTTCCAAGACAAATAATTAGGATATCTACTCCTAAAAAGTATTGAGACCAAATGGACAAAAAAATTTGTCACTTCCAAAATAGTTAGTACTACTCCCAGCATGTTGTCATCCGGCTTAACAACAATTTAGTCTAGAAGACGCCCGGCTTAACTGCCGCCCAATCTAGAAGCCGCCTAGCCAAGTTGCATTCGGCTGAACTACCGCACAATCCATTGGCCACCAGACTTCTCTCGGTCGGATATTTGTGGGCCCCACGTGCCATAATTATATATAGACTGAAATACCTCCTCCGTACCTATATACTCTAAGGGTACAACGTATACGATTACCTATTCTGTTAAATAGAAGGGCCATTTTATGAATAAAAGAAAAGCAAATTTAATATTCAACATTGCTCTATTTCTCTATCTCATTCCCTTAGAACTCTACTCTTTAGGCATCTCAGGATACAGCTTTGGATTTAACACATACCAAAAAGCTTTTTTAGTATTTATGTATCTAACAAATAAATTCCAATTTTTATATTTATTGTATATTTTACCTATGCAGGAAAAGCTGTATTTAACTTCTTAAATGAAGGGTTTTTTGATTATATAAGTGTTAAAAGCAAAGTTTAGATGTTAGACATGTAGAGACGACATAGCCGTATTTCACATTTTAATTTTTGATCCTTTTTTCTTCAAGCGGGAAACATGCACACAGATATTTGCCATTTAAAACACATAAACCATTAATAGCACTTTATTAATTAGCAGGAGCCATAACACAATACATAATAAAAGACATGACCAACGATTATTTTCTCAGCAAATTAAATAAACGTACACAAGCATACAACTTGAACAACAAATACAGTACTGGCGCATTAGTAATAAATCAGAAGGAAGGCTTCTGCTCTCAGAGAATCGCTTCGAACACTTCATTCTACCTCAGAACCCTCCTCTTTTAATTCACCCTGCGGCGTTCATCAAAAATCTTAAAGTCAGTCATTCAAATATAAAAGAAAGGTAACTTTATAAAATTTATGATAGATTGATAAAAAATACATTTTAAAATGTTATATTTTAGCATTGCCATGCCACAAGTATGCATACATATCACCTAAAACTTTTATATTTACCTATCTCACTCCTAAACTTTCATAATTACAAATATAATATGAAAAAATAGCACTTTATCAATTTTAAATGACAAATTTATCCTTTCATATCCATAAGTAAAATGTTATGTACACAAAAAACAGCGACTACTAATTTCTTGAAAGAGAAGGAAGGATGCTCACTTAGCGCAGTCCATGGAAGTACTGATCTTATATGGGATATTCACGCCGCACTTCTTCGGGAGAGCTTCGGCAAGCTTTATGTTAATGTCGGTTGCACCGGACGCCGCCGTCTTCAAGCACCGGCAAACGGTTTGGCGGTCAGCCCTCACCTTCGCTTCAGCATTCAAACTACTAATCCCATTACAGCACAATGCCGACGGAGCCGAGCTGCCGCCCGACTGAAGGTAGTCGACGCACGGCATCAGTTGCTGGTACACTTCCGAGCATGACAGCGCCGCCTTGCTTGAAGGTAGCGCCACCACCGCTGCAACCAGTACCGCCGCCACAAGAGCTGTGGTAGTCGGACGAGATATCATGGTTGAGAGGTGAGAGTAGAGCTAAAGTAGCTGGGAGAGGAGTTGATGGAGAAGATATGGTAAAGCTTGGTGGTGTGCTAGTCGTATATATAGGGCAATGGGTGTAGTGGGGGTGTGGAAAAAATATTAGATGGGGAGGAGTTTTAATCTATTAAAATTAATGGTGGGGCGTCACGTGTCAAATTATCAAGTGTATTAAGGTGAGGTTCTAATGTATTAGGACTATTGACCTAATATTTGTTCGTGCATTAGGACTCTTGACCTAATATTTTTTTGCATACAAACAAATATTACATCAGGAGTCCTAATGCATTAGGACTACAATATTGGGGCACCGCGTGTCAAATGATCTCACCGTAATATACTTTTTTAGGCCCACTTGACACGTGATGTCCCATCATTAAAATCCTAATGCATTAGGACTCCTAAACTAATATTTATTCTCGGGTTGATATAATTTTTTGAGCTGGTGGGTTCATTAATGGAATAGTTATTGCTAATTAATGTCCATATTTCTTGGTCTTGGAGCGTCTAGGAAAGGAAGAAAAGGTACATGAGCATTTTACTGTAAAAGAGCAAATGTGGCATGGAAATAGGCGCTATTGTGTCTTTTCGCGTGTAACGTTGCTAACACAATTTATTGCAGATTTTGTTTTAGGGTAGAATTATTAAGCATTTTCGATTGATGTGAAGTGTAATATCAACTCGGTAATGTATACCTTTTTTTATTGTGGAAATTATGGAAGAAATAGTTTAGAACTTTAGTTCTGAACTCTAGATACAACAGATTTATCATCCCACGCATTTTTAATGAGACAAATTAGATTGAAATCGCACAAATTACAGCGCACTTAGTTCTGAGTAGATTAAGTTGGATTCTGATCGAGAGGTTGGATCAGCCATACTCCATCTTTTGTGCAACAATCCAATAAGGCCTGGACAGGCCGTTGAACCTCAATTTTGAAGTGCATATTAAAAAGTTTTTTTATAAAAGTAGGACTGACCGGGATGGAGGAGCACGACCCATTTCGAGCCCGGCCCAACCTTAAAAAAGATATATTTGGCGACGGCGGGTGCTGTAGAAATCTTGAAAAATTATATGATTTAGACCCGTTTGGGGCAGTTTATTGGCTGCACTGTTTGGAAAACGCATTTGCCCTGTGTTTTGGAGCCGCACCTAAACACCGTTCACAAATTATAGACGGGGATGCAGGATCGACCTGCGTCCCACGTCTCCTTCTCGCGTTCGGGTCTGATTTCCTTCTATGCCTTTCTTTGCTCTCCCTCGCCTTCGCTTTCACCGATCTCTTCCTTCCGCGGATTCACCCTAGCGGGATCGTCACCGCATTTTCCTTCTCGTC
Source organism: Phalaenopsis equestris (assembly GCF_001263595.1). Lineage (NCBI taxonomy): Eukaryota > Viridiplantae > Streptophyta > Magnoliopsida > Asparagales > Orchidaceae > Phalaenopsis > Phalaenopsis equestris. Next base: position 694,796 of record NW_018164866.1, on the reverse strand, counting down.
GATCATTCCTCGTCGTTCCGTCCTTCGCTGCTCGTTCGTCCTTTCTTTGCCTCATATGTGGTATGTTATCAGTTGAAACCTCACTTTCGCTTAGCTGCATGATCATGTGGAAAAACAGACATCAATAGTCCGAAGCAAGGGTTTTCATTGCAGTTTGTTACTCAACAGCTCTCTGCTAGTGAAGACATGGTCGATCTTGATAAATTGTTAATTATCTTGCCTAAATTCATTGGTGTTAAATCCTATAGTTTGTGGAATTTATAAACCTTACACATGAGATTATGCTTGCTACAGGGTTTAGAACTTGTCTTCCTATACCTTCGTCCCCATCTTTAATAGTCAGTTGGATTTCTATGCAAGAAAAAGGAAGGACTCTTTGTTGGATTCAAATTACCACACAATTCCCATGCATGAAAAAGGAAGGACTCTTCATTATATAGTCTGCACTCTCATATCATTGTACACGACATTGTTTTGGGCTTTTCAGTTTATTATTTACGGTGGTTTGGTGGCATTGATTTGGGCTTTTTCAGCTTATTGTTCAGCTTACTGTTTATGGTTTTCATTTAATTTGGTTCTTTTGTAGCCATATAAATCTTAATTTATTTTTCTAATCTGACAAATGATTTGTTTTGTTTTTTTATCTATGTAGCAATATGAGCTTTAGGATTTCAGCTCCCGAGTTGTGTTGTATTACTGCAGACTATCGGCTCCCTTACTGACGTCATGTCAGCCTCACAGCAATGTGAGACAGTTCTACGGTTGTCGCAGGGGTGTTTCAGCTCGTTGCGGTTTCTTTCGTTGGGACGACATTCCGATATATTGCACTGCAAACAGTGATCGGGTTGCGGTGGTTTCCCAGAGGACATTGCAACTGAGGACAGACATTGTCAGAGCTTTAAATTAAACATTTTAATATTTTTAATTTTATATTTATCTTTATTTTATTTTTTTTTATACTCAAGCATGAGTGAGCATTCTATGTTTATTTTTTAAACTAATCAGTAATGGTTTGCGGTTTTTGTTTTATCTATTATATTGGTAATACAATTTTATTGCAAAGAGCATCACTAAACAAAGGCAAAATGATCATTAATCTAGTAACAGCTACAAATAAGTTGTTCTGAATAAGCTTTCTCAAACAACAAGACAGTTTATCTTGATAATCTGCAGATTATCAGATTGTCAGAAATAAACCCTTAGAATTAGACAAACAAGATCGGAAAAAAAATAATAATATTTGAGAATATTAAAGAGGAAGAAGGAAAACCAACAGAGTGCTGCCAAAGTTGCATTTTTCAACACATTAGTAAATTCTTTAATGGAATAAGCATAAATAAATTTTACGTTATTGTTTGTTCTGTGAAATAAAAACTTATATAAATCTCTTATTAAATAGAAAAATAAATTAAATGATATTTTAACTTATTTTTCATAAATAAATTTTCATTTTAGCCTGCATCCGTATAATGGTAGTCATGCGCTGTAATAATATTGAGAAAAATATTTAAATAATCCTCTAATAAAACTTTTCCTTGAAAATACCATAATTTTAAGCAATTTTTGACCTCTAAAGTAGAAGTGCACCTCTAGGTTCATTTTGTTCAATAGTTTTTCATTCTAGATTGCACTTCAATATTACACTTAGAGTATACTATTTGAATCCTAACATGAACACATATGTAATCCTCCATCAATATTCACTTCTGATTTTTATGATATTTTATATTATCTTTGTTTAGAACTATGATGATTTTAGGCAAAGTTAGTTTCTTGCATGCAAAGACGCTGACAGGTACATATCTTGGATAAAAGAGATTCCCCTGAAACAAGGGATCGCTTTTGTTCCTACATGCAATTTGTGCACTCCAAAATGAGTGCTATCTATTTTTTGACGATAATATTTAAGTAATTAACAAATAATATTGAAATAAGAATCCTATGAGTGTATTGCCTGACGTTTAGAGAACATCTCATATATATTTAATTTTATGATGTTTTTGGTTAATTTTCTTTAATAAATTTTTAAAATTATGTTGTATTTTGATAGTACAATTGAAGTACATTGCTAGAAAGCTGAAGTGAACCCTCATGTAATCCTTTAGAATAACTAATATTTAAAATTTATGATATTTTAGGTTTTTTATTTTTAAAAATAAGATTAGTTTAAGTAAATTTTTTAATGTCACTGTGAGTGTACTGTCTGTTTCCTATAACATTCACACATGCAATTCCCTTATGAAGTTGAAAGCAACATTTTATGAATTTTTAGGTTACTTTTTTAAAATAAATTTTTTATTTTTGTCTATCTATTAGTTGTTTATTGATGTATAAATGTCCAAAGATATCGACGATACATACATACATACATACATAGATACATACATATGTATGTAAATATGATGGCTGCTCCTTCTTCCTCTCCCACCATGTTGTGGGGTTTGATTTGGCCATGTCTTCTTAGGGGCAATTTTATCACAAGAAGTCATGTCCAATAGGCAGGAGCTATAATGATTTATGCTAACACCTTTCTGTAAGTATTGTTAAGCTCTCCTCCCACCGGGCGTAGATCACCATGTTGCATGTAGATAGCTTTTAAACTAACTTGATTTCCTTGTAGTTCAAGTCTGGTTTTGGCTTTATTATGTATTTTTTAGAGTCCTAGGACTGAGGTTGTAGCAAAAATAAAATACAGACATGAGTTCCGAGGTACTTGAGTGTTAAACCATGTGGCGAGGACCAGGAGCATAAGCACATTTCCCGTATCTTAATTCTCATTATAATATTTATATATAGCATTTAGGACAAGGAATGTATGTGCAAAGTCTGGCTTCCTTTTTGCTTTTCTGAGATATGTTGTCGGCCTAGAGACATCCAGCCTTTTCTTATTATTTATATGTTTGACTTGTACTCTACGTTGTATGCCTGCTATTTTAACTTTCTTTGATTGTTGTTTATCTTAGAATCCTGAGATTTATAATTTAGGCTCTTTATGGATCCTAAAATATATTTTTTTTTCTATAAAAATCCTAATAAAAGATTAAGATCAATCAAAATTTAGGACTAAAATATTTCAACTATTTAAAACCTACACTTTATTTTTTTTTCATGGCCTTTGGGCCAATTTTAAAATAGGTTGCATGCATAGCTATCACCCAAGCTATATTTAATATGGTCTCATCCTTAGGACTTTAGCTAATTACATTGCATTGTTGGTTTTGTTTTTGTTTTGAAAAGGGTTTTGAAAATAAGACCGAACATATCTCGAATATTTAATTGTTTCAATAACCGAACATGACATTACAAGTAATATTTCATCTTGAATAATGAGAATATCACTTAATAATGGATTCAATTATTCAAAATAAGAAATTTAAGATATTTGTTTGGTCTATGAAATTAGCAACATATCTTTCTCCTAGTTAATCTGAAGATTAGATAGAGTTTATATTATTTGTATTACTAATCTCTTATAAGGACAAGCCCCTATAATAATTATATCTTAAACGATCAAATTCATGTAAGAAATCTCTCAATTAAAATTGAGGTTCTTTAAGTATTCAAATTTTAGTTTACACAATTGATTATATGAAAATAAAATGGAAAATGTTTAATGTGGAACAATTATTTCTGGAACCCAAGGGAATGAAAGGTAGGAGATGTCGAAGATATCAAAGAAACCTCAATTACATCTCAAACTAACCTTTTACATCTTTGAAAGGGAATTTATGTGATGTTTAAATCCTATAATTTATTTAGAAATTTAAGGCTTATATTGCACAACATACAATCATGCAAAAGCCTAAGAGAGTGTGGGGATTTATGCTATACCAGATGAGCAAACTTAGAATCCTAAAAGGTTAGGACTTATATTACCCGACATATAATCATGCAAAAGCTTAAGAGAGTGTGAGGACTTACATCGTACCAGAAAAACAATCCCGGTTCCTAAAAGGTTAGGACCTATTGATACACCTAAAATATATAGTGTTATTAGACATATTTTTACGCCTATTTTTTGAGATATTGTGCTTTAATGAAATGTATTTGTGTATTTTTCTTTCAGATACAATTAAAAAGGTGAAAAATACTAAAAGGAGTGAAAACTGATCAAATTTGGAGCAAAAATGTGAAAATTGTGCAAAATAGTTTTGGCACCTAAGCGCCGGTGAAACAGAGAAGGCCGCGCCTAAGTGCTAGAGGCCCCTCGCTTAAGCACCAAAGGCAGTTATGTGACGGTTTACTTCATTTTGTTGAATTTTGAAGGGACATTTGAGGCACTTATTGGCTAAAGAGGGTGATTATGTCTACTAGAAACAAAAATATGGTTATAAGACTTGTGAAAGGAGGCATCCTTTGGAGAATACATCTAATTGGGACACATTTTGAAGAATTATCAAGGCACTTCTTGGAGATTTATAAAAGAAGGAAGTTGAAACTTTTTGAAGTGCGCTTGAAAGTTCTGAAAAGTGTTGGAAATGGGGAGTTTTGAGAGGTAGTTTTGGATAGATTTTTAGGCACCACAAATTTACTTTATCTTTTTTATTTTTAGTTTTATTTTGAGAGTTAAAAGTGTTATGAAAGAGAAGAAATTCAAAGGAACTTCAAGAGTTTGGTGGAGGATTTAATAAAAGTTTTTATCTTTTATTTTTAAACTACTTTTGGTTTTAATCGAGACTTTTATTGGTTTGATAATAATTTATACTTTTAAACTAAAGTGTGATTTTATTTTCTCCATGAATTTTGAGTAGTTCTCTTTATTTTTCTTCTTAAAATGATAAGTAATTAAAGTGTTGGATGGAAGTTGTGGAGAGTATTGATCTTTAATGTTGGAAGAAGTTGTGATGATTTGAATCCATGTACTTCATTTACTTCTTGATCTGACCCATCTTGATGTTAAAATTTGTTTTGAGAACATGTAAGAACCGGGCTGGTATTGTCTCAATCAATAATTGGAAAGAATCAAATGAGGTTGTATGAATGAGAATATAGTTCATATGATTAATTGCAAATAAATAGAGAAATATTCATTGAAGGGTGCAGAGTTAGAGGACTTTAAAGTGACAGGTTAAAGCCCCCAACTTGGTTTATTGTTTTAGGTTCTGATACGAGATGTTAACCTCAAGGTGAAGGGAATCGATGGAACTCTACAGTGAGAGCTAGTATCTTTCTTGCCAACCGGTCTTCAGAACTATTCAAACTTTAAATTAACCAATATTATTTATGACATCTGTAGTAAGGGTAAGGAATATTATTGCTCCTATTTATTGCTCCTATTTGACACAATTTGCATACTTCCATAACAGAATTCCTATACTTATTACTGATTCATGATAAGGAGAAATATATTTTCATATCAAGTACTTTTATTTTACATAAACTCAAGTTATTTTTAGAAGTTTTACTATTTTTTTTGAAATATCAAAAATACCAAAAAGGTTTAAATTTTACTTACTATGAAAACATCTAAAAGTTTAAGTAATTTTCTTTATAAATAGAAAGTTTGTTGATCAATAGTGCATATTGCTAATTTTCTCTGTGGGTTCGATATTCAGGTCTTAATTAAAAAGTCTTATATTACTTGATAACGATAAGTATACTTGCGTAGTATCTCAATATATATATATATTAAAATATTAAATTCTTATTTTCTTTAGAATCAAGTTTTTGGTTCTTGTGCAAGGTAAAGAAACATAAGTGAAAAATATCATCAAAGACATTTGTTGCATATAAATAGTAATCGGGGATCACCTATTAATCAACATCATCTGAGATAATGTTGAGAGATTATTTGAGGTTCATCCTTCGCTTCATGTTTCATCTTCTTTTGGATATCTCAGAGGTTAATAATTGACCAACCACAATAACACCTAACTCTATAAAGAAAATGACGCAAGAAAAGAAGAAAACCATGCCTTAAAAGGTCCATCCTAAATTTTGATTATCTACATATAGTAACCTTGTGAAAAAAAATTTAGGTTAGTGTTTATCTTGACATAAGTGATTATTGAAATAGTAAATGCAAACTAATTTTATTTCAATTTATGCAACACCAGTCAAGATCTCACAGTTTTATCATACCGGGTACTACTATTAATTTTAGATTTACTTAGCCTAAAGATGTAGTTAAATGTGTTCGTACCATAAGATTTTTGTCACCAACCATGGGTTATGTCGTCCAAGAAGCCTTGGTAAACCTAAAGGGTTAATGATTATTTATTATTATTATTATTATTTTATTATTGTTATTATATTATTAATATTATTATTTAGATATTTTTTAACTAAATCTATTTGTATGCTTTTTGAAGACATATATCAAGGTTTAACATTATTAGAATTTATAAGATTCCATAAATCACCTATAGAAGAGACTGATTCTTACAAACTCAATTATTACATTTTATTAGAATTTTTTATTGTTTTGTGAGTTTTTATGAATTATTTTGTTGAAAATTTTGTGACTTTTTAGGGTTTCAAATATTCTGACTTAAATAATTTCAAAATGATGTAAAAAAAGATTTTAAGGATGGATATTAAGTTGAAAAGCTTTATATTAAAATTTTATTAATTTTTACATGTTATTAATTTATTAGAATTATTTTAAATTTGAAAGAAATTTTATTCAAAAATTTATAATCAATCTAAATGATTTCTAAAACACTTAAAATTTTACTGAAATGTTTGAAGTATGATTCCTAACAACCACATCATTTTTTTAAGTCATTTCAAGTTCATTTTAGATTTTTCATGAATTATTGAACTTATTAATTTGTTTATTAATATAAAATAATTAAAAATAAAAATAAATCAAAGTGAATTTTGTATTTTTGAACTTTTTTCAAATCATATAATATATGGTTAAAGAATTTATTCAATTTGGAGTCCTATAAAGAAAGTTATTCAAATTTTACTAAGGTATCTTTCTAAATACTTTATTTATACTTCAACCACTTATATGTAAATTGGAAATACTCTTAAAGGTTTATCTTCAGTTGATTAACGATTTGGTTTAGTTAATTGGGTTTCATTACTTCTATTTTTTTCATTTAATGAGTGAAAAGATAACTGGGGTATTTTTATAAATTCAAAGAAACTTACAAATCTACCTCAAACCCAACTTTAAATTTATAATTTTCTGTACTTTTTTTATCTATGTTCCATTTTAAATTTTAGTGATTTTGAATTATATATAATTCATTTTGAAGTTCCTAAAGTAATAAAGATAATTTTGAAGAAAATAACAAAGCTATCCTAAATTGTTTTCAAAACTATCAAAATTCACTATATATCTATCAATAAGTATATTATTTTCTTATCAAGTTCAAGTTGTTCCATAGATTTCAATAATTTTTATTCAATTTAATCTTGTTTTAATGAATAAAAGTTAAGAAAAGGTAAATTTGTAAATTTAAGGGAAAACTACAAACTTGCCAACTTTCAAATTCTTAACAATTTGCTAATTACACTTATTACCTTTTACATGTTTTGTTGATTTGATTAAAGTTATAACTAACTCATCATGTTTCATTCTTCTCATTAATATTTCCTCATAATTTTTTTCTCATTTAACCCCTAATATAATCCAATGTTAATTAAAAGAAGTCTTAAATTATAAATATGATATTTACAAAAATACATTTCTAAAGGAAATTTAATAAACAATCATAGAGTAGTTAAAATTACTATTTAATTGAAAAAAGTGATCACCAATAGGCCAATTAATATTTCAGAAGTTATTCTGTAATTTTTCAAAATATATTTCAATTTATAGAATATTTTACCTCAATAGATGCAAAATCACAAGGAAATCTCTTTTAGGTAATCAAAAAGTCTTTTTGTTTTGTTTATGAGAAAATTAGAGAGATATCAAATGGTCAAGGGGCTCAATCATATATAATTTCATTTTATTTTGATTTATATTTTGAATTTTATAATTTATTATTGTTTTAATGCTTTAAAAATTATTTAAAATTTATTTAATGTTACTACATTCTAACTTTATTTTTATTAAAGTCTTCTGATTTTCTAGAATCTAACACTTTTCATTTTGTATTTTTATCATTTTTCTTTAATTTCCTATGATTTTTTAAAGTTCTATTGAATTAAAGGGATTTATTTAATTTGAACTAATTAAATAATTTCTTGTTTAAAGGCTCGTCGTGTTAGCTTCCCTTTCCATGCATCCCGCTCTGAGTTGTTGTCCTTTCCACATCACACCGGTTCTGGCATGGTTAGGCCCAAATCAGGCATGGTCACGTCGGTCAACACTATGTGGAGCATTTTGAACCCGTTTTATGTGATCGACACCTATAACCTACACAACATCAAGAAAAACTTTTCTCAAGTATAAATCCATGATAAATAAATGAAAATAATATTTAAAATGTAGTTGAAATCACGTAAAATTGACGTATGTCAATACTCCCATAATTGCTTTATTACTTGCTCTGAAGTAATCACATAACTCAGGTTGGATTTAATGAAGATGATTAGTACTCCTGTAGGTTTCTAATCCTTCTATATGTTTATCAAAGCTAAACAAAGGTGTTTGAATGCTATTGTTGATCAATTATCTTTACTCGTTAATAACTTGGCCTTTATTTAATTCCCTTCATTCTTATTCTTAAGAAAATCCTGTAGATCATTAAATTGATATAATCTAAGCCTCTTTCACTAACTTTGAATGTTTCAAATACAATTTTAGTGAATTTTAGCCAACTAAATATTACTTAACTCTTTCCTTTGAAGATAACTAAAAAGTGGTTTTATTAAAGAATTATGGAAAAGTTTTATCACTTGTCTCACCAGACACTCTTCTTACTTTTTTTTCTTTGAATAATTGTTGTGCCAACCTCAAACTTTTCCTAAGAAATTTTAACTTTTTCCTTTTTTCTTTTTCTTCTTTTTTTCATGAGAGTTACTATATCTGGTTGGCAACTTTTTTTTTTAATTTTAAATAATATGAAGGGTAATGTTTTTTAATTGGTAAAACTCAACACTTCATATTTTAACGCCACACCTTTTAGGTTATCATTTCAGATAAAGCCTAAGATAATGTTAACATAATTAAAATGAACTGAAAAGGATTGGTCATTCTTGGTTTGATACTTAACACCTACATCACACCTTTTAAATATTCTATGGCATCTTTTAAGTAAAATTTAAATTTATTAAATACTGAATCTTATTATTAACTCATTAAAGTTAATCTTTCTACATGAAATTTTTCTACTTTGACTATAATATAATAAATAGTTTGAAATAAATTTGAATTATTAACAGAAGTTGCTAAATTTAAATTTAGTTCTCTGCTAAGTTATGTGAGGTATCTTTCATGTTCATAACACGGTATCTTTCCCGCCCCTACCCCAAACTTGCTTTTTCCATCATATATATAGCATGAAGTGGCATTGGAAAAAAAAAATAGGTAAGTGCAAGAAAAGAGTAAATGCATGGTCACATGAGTCTCAGAAAAACAAGTTCGCAATATATGTAATAATGTATGAATAAGAAAACAGTTCAAAAATTTTGGGGTCCTCGATTCCTACTCTAATATCAAGGGCAAAAGCCTCTGTAGGGAGACAAGATTTTAAACTAATTGAAATGAAAGTTTAAAGCAAAATTCAAAGAAAATCTCAAAGTAAATTTTGAAACAAATGCAGAAAGTAAAAATACAACATGCAGAGATCATCAGATAATGTTTGGGCTGCCTCTCAAGATAGTGCTTGGTTTAACACAGCTTGATGAAAATGGCTTCCTGCATAATCAAAATTTCAATTTAACAATGCTTAATCAATCACCTAATCTTCTATTGATCTTTGAGTTTCAACTAAATTTTTAAATTTCCATTTTTCTTGTAACTTTTCTTTCTCAATTCTACAACAGTCGTCCTTAGGGTATGTAGGGGATTAGTTTAGATTTTCATTTTTGAGCATTCTTTCTAATTCTAGAATTCTCCCTATTAATAGCCCTTTTTTAGATCAATATTTTCTCTAATAGTTGCAAGAAATGGATGCCCATATAATAATTCAAGGTCTATTAAATTTTAGGTTGGGGTTTCCCCTAGTTTTTCAGGTTCAGGGATTAGCTCCACTTGGTTACTCTCTTGCCTAGGGCTTACTTCAAATTTCTTCTCTTGGGGCACTCCTATGAGTGTTAATATATGCTCAACTGTCTCCATCACAATGTAAGGGGGAGTCCTAAAAAGAAGAGCAGGTTCTTCCTTAAGTATTGTCTTACCAAAATCTTCCAACTCAGTTTTCTCTTTAGGGACCACTTTTCATATTCGAAGTTATGGCTCTTAGCTACACCTGACATCTTTTGGGTTTCTAGGCTAACTAACTGGTTCATTTGATTTTCTAAGTTTTGTAATGCGGTAATTTAACTTTGTAATTGGTTTAGTAGGCTCATTTCCAATTCATTAAAATACTCATTTTCTTCAAGTTAATCACTAGCCTCGTTATTACAACTTCCTACAAGACCGACTTGGGTGTTCTCCCATTGTTGTTTGTTTACACTAGGGTTGTTATCATTCCAATTGAAGCTTGGGTAGGTCGACCAACTTTGGGTATAGGCGTTGGGTTCATTCTTAAATTTTACAAATAATTTTTCTAATAATAAGTTATCGTAATTAATTTTAGGTTTTGAGGTAACTTCCCAATGTTGAGTTTGGCAAATGTGGTCCCAACGCCAATTGTTCCAATTTTCTACGGGTTTGGCATGAGTTCTCCCCCAAACTTAGTTTTCTATAATAATTTCACTACTATTCCAATTAGATTTTGGGTAAGTAGTTTAATTCTAGTTGTAGATATAATGAGAGGAGTGATCCAACCTAGCTCCCCTATGGGAGGGGTAAAGATTGCAAAGGCTAGCCATCAATGTGTTTTCATACTCTTCAAAAAATTTTAAAAATTTTTTCTGAGGAATTGTTGTTTCAAAGTGTTGAAATATTTTATTTTAATTTCAAAAAATAAAGAAACACAAGAACTAAATAAAAGAGATAACAATATAAAGATAAAATGAACAAAATACTTTTGGTTTTTTGGCTTTATAATTTTTTTTCAGCTTTTCATTTTTTTTCCTGCACACGCAAAGAAACACAACTGTAATACATATACAAATAAATATAAAATAAATAGAAAAAGCAAAATAAAAATTTCTAAACCAAGATTCTCACTGGTTCAACTAAAGTTCTTCTAAAATCAGAATTTTTTTTAACATATTTCCCAGACAACAGTGTTAAAAGCTTGACTCACCAACTTACCGTGACATAAGTTGGTCATATAACGTAGATGCAAGTGTCAAGTAGTAATGTATTTAAAGTGTGTCGGGTATTGATCCCATAGGGAAAGTGTCAAGAATTATTCTCGAGGGTGAATCTCTAGTTTATTAAACTTCTAAACCTAGTTTTGCATGATCACAATAGAAGATAGTTTCCTAAAACCCTAGTTAAAAGTGAAAATAAAAGATAACATGTTCAAAAAGAAGGAAAACAACAAATATAAATTTTATCGTTGTTCAAGATATGTGAGGCTCGCATTTCTGTGATTTCGGTAATGTGGCAATTTGTGGTTTTCCTAAACTTTCCTCTACGTGATTGTACTCAGCTGGGATAGAAATTTCTCCTTACGCCTGTTGTTGACCTCACTTTTGGTTGAGGTCTAGAAACTTCTTTAGTAACCTAGGTCTAGCCATAGGACTTTCCTATTGACTAGTCTTAGAAAATTAGAAAAGGTACCCCCACCATTAGAAATTCAAAACTCTTCTTTTTACTCAACTTGAAATTCCACATAATGATCTTAACCTCTAGCATTTAGTAGATAAGATCATTATAAGAGAATTCAAGAAGAGTCCCTATAGGATTACTTAGCTTTAGGATTGACCCTGGGTGTTGGCTTGAAACTAGGGTACACCATATCTTCACAATATATTAATCCCTGGTTCATTTAGAATGGATATCTATCCAATTCTATGTGAAATGCCTAACTTGGTCTTTCGCCCCGAGGCACCTCCAAATTACCTAACTGCCCTTGATACCCAAATTTGGCTAAAATTCCCAAATTTTGCCAAATTACCCAAAATTGATCAAAACCCATTTCAAACACCTTAAATACATCCAAATTTGTCAAAATTTCCAAAAATGGCCAAATTACCAAGATACCCCTCCATGACCCAAAAATCCAAAAATTC
>NW_018164866.1:653790-676657 GCF_001263595.1 Phalaenopsis equestris | reverse complement strand
CTAAGATGTAATTAACTATGGGGGCTTGCCCTTATAGGAAGCTTTTCCCGAACCCCGCATAATATAAACCCTATTTAATTCCTTATATTAAATAGGGGAATTTGTCGGCCAATATATTGGTTTCGCAGACCAAACGGATGTCATGACTTTCTCTAGTTTATTTGATCGAGCCTCACCCTCAATTCTTGTATTCATCCTTTGGGATAGATACAGAATTTGAGGTAAAGTGCTCTTCCATTTAAACTATGAAAATTATGGGGTCAGTTTGACTTCATCTTTTTCAAAACTAAATTTTTTTAACGTCCTTCCGAAGCGGGCAACGGGATTTCAGTTCCGATGACCGACGGCTTCTTACGGGCAAACCCCACACCAAAAATAGTGCTGACACCTGTGTCTAGGTTAAAAGAAAACTAGAATCCATGAATTTGAGGCTTCCTCAATCTCTATGACATTCCACAAATTTGTTCGAACCCCCTTTCTTAGTTGCGAAATCCAAAAAAAAATATGTTTATTGTTATCTGAATTTTGTGGTTAATCATTTTGTTCCTTTGTACAATGGATAAAAGTTATAGATCATGAAATATATTAGCATCTTAATTGATCATATCAGGAGTTAATGAAATCTATTGTTAACACAACAACAACAAAAACCCTGATTCCACAATAAAATGATATAGGAAAAAAAACCAGCTGAGAAAATCACAAAACCACATCCCAAAAAACATAGAGGCACAAAAGAAAGTTTAGCTAAGCATGATAGAAAAAACACCAGAAAAATATCCCATCAAAACCATTATTCCAAGGAAAATTGAAAAGTAAACACTTACAAATTGTTCCCTCATTGGATATGAATTGGATGAGTTTGAGTACAAGTTTCGAGACTATCAAAATAAAAAAGTTATTAGGACCATGGATGTCACTTTTAATGAAATAGAGATTTACAATAAGGATAGAAGCTGGTCTGAGGATTTTTTGTTATTTACTTTTGTTGAGTCCAACTATGTTGAGATAAAATACATTAGTAATCAAGAGGGCGGAGAAAGATAAATTTTTCAACTAGATGGAGCACAAGATGCTTCTTAGTCACCTATTACTACAGCTAGGAGGTCCAGTAGAGTGATAAGATCGGTCACATATATTCTCCTTTGTTACAGTATTTGTTGTTAACTAATAGTGGTGAACCAGAGTACTTCGAGGGGCCGCTCAAATTAAAAATTCAAAGAAGTCGAAGCTTGTTATAGATGATGAGATGCAATATTTGGAGTCAAATTGAACATGATATTTGATAGTATTACCAAAGGATAAAAGTGTACTACACAACAAGTGGGTCTACAGAATAAAAAAGGAGTTGAATAGTAGCAGGCGCTATAAATAAAGGCTTATTATGAATGGGTTCCAGCAGAAGTACAAACTAAACTACACATGAATTTTTTTTGTGTGGTGTAAGTGATCACTGTCAAAGTTGCGCTGAGTCTAGTAGCAAAGGAAGATAAACGGTTGAATAAGATGGATGTAAAAATAAATTTCTTACATGAATGTATGGATGAGGAATGATACATGATGAAATAACAAGGTTACAAAATTCTACGAAAAAAAGGTTTGGTCTGCAGGTTGAAGAAGAATCTTTATGGCTTGAAGCAAACCCTCAGATACTGTTACATGAGGTTTCGCATATTCATATTAGACAGGGGGTACATTAAGCATAGGGAAAACCAATTGTTATTTCATCAAGCACTTCTGTAATTGTTATGTCTTGGTCCTTTTGTATATGGATGACATGTTGATTACATGAAGAGATATGATGAAATCAGGGACTTAAAGGAGAAATTATCAATTGAGTTCAAGATGAAGGATTTAGGTCCAACCAGAAAGATCCTTGATTTGAGAATCAGTAGAGATAGGAGTGCAAGTATATTAAAGTGTTCTCAAACAGAATATATGGACAAGATCCTACAAAGGTTCAACATTGTTGAGATAATGCTAGTTTGCACCCCCCCCTCCTCCTTAGGTAATCACTTCAAGCTATCTACGGAGTTATCACCAAAGTGTGTTGAAGAGGAAGCATAGATGGGGAGAACATTGTATTCTTTGATAGTTCAATGTCTTATGTATGTTATGATTTATACCACATTAGATATTGCATATGCAGTGGGAGTGGTCAACAAGTACATGGGTAATTAGTGTAGGCATCATTAGGAATCGATGAAGTGGATCCTGGTATTTGAGAGGAATAATCAACAAGTCACTTTGCTATGAATGTGCAGGGATCGGTCTACAAGAATTTGTAGATTCACATCTAGCATGAATGGTTGAAGCAGTACAATAGGGTATATCTTCACTTTGGAGAATACAATAATAAGTTTATTTTTCAAGCTACAAAAGATTTTTGCACTTTCAACTACAGATGTAGAATACATTGCTATCACTGAGGCTAACAAGGAGATAACTTGGCTATAAGGCTTTAAAGCATAATTGGATAAGGAGCAAGGGATTGGAAAACTTCATGTATGAATGTGATTTATTTTGCTAAGAATGTATCTTTCCATGTCACGATAAAGCTCATTTAGCTGAGGTATCACTTTGCATGCTCTTTCATAGAAGATGGGCAATAGTTCTTGAAGAAGATACACACAGCTCAGAATCCTATAGAAATGTTGACGAAGGTGGTAACTATCAAAAAATTGGAACTATGCTTGGCTTCAGTTGGAGTCCATGAAGGTTGAGACTGTAGATGAGCTACACCACAATACATGAACATGACAATGGTATAAATGAAGGTGCAAATAAGGTGAAGAGATGTTGAGGTGCAAAACAGCCTCCTAGTGGGAGATTTTTGTATATGAATCTTGATTGGTAGAAGAAGGGAGCAATCAGAAGGGTTTCTTGCTCAGCACAGAGACAATAACCCTGTGCATGTAGATAGAAAGCACGGTTCTCCCTTCCCCATATGGGGAGTGCTCGTGTTAGAGTCTGTAGTGACCATACGTCACATTTTGGGTGCATATGAGCCTGGTTCCCTAGAGCGCGCCACTCTCACATCAAGGAGTGGTGTGAGTGCAATAAGTGTGGTTCTCTCTTTTGATTTAGTTTAGAGCTTTCAATTCAAGTGATGAAAGGTTATGACTCTCATGTGCGATGTTTCGATATGGTTCTCGTGAAGGAAAGAACTGTTGAGGAGGAAGATTTCAAAGGACCTGTAAGTTCAATTGATTGTAGAGAGATCTGAGTTGATATTTTTGTACATCTTTGGTTTTTCATAGTGAAAATTAAAAAAAATTGACAGTTCCAAAGTTGTACTAGAAATTTTTTTTACTCAAATTTTTAGGTGCTTTAAAATTGTGAAGTTGCACCAAAATTCTTATTGATTGAATAAATATTTAGAAGATATATTAAACAAATTATCCTCCAAACAATAAATAAATTTTTATTCATGAACATAAATAAACTAATTTATAAAACAGTTCAAACCAAATTAATTACTAACATAAATGAGTCATTGCCTGGCTCGTTATGATTTTTTATTGTTCAGATACTATGGCTTCAACAGCAGCCTATGAGCAATTTATGAGAACAATTGAAGACTTAATATCAATGCGTTTATTGAATTATTTATTCAAATACTTGGCGACATAATTCCCATGCAGTGACCATTTGAAAGCCCAATATCAACTCGTTTATTGAAGTTATAAAAGCAGCATTAAGACAAACCTACAAAAACATAATTAAAATAGACAACATATGACATATTCTAGATAGGAACTAAATAAATAAATGAAACTATTGGGACAAGATTGCTTCAAATTTGTCAGCCAAATTCTTAACCGTAGAGGGGGAGATGGCCATCGATCCTCCGATGTACCTCTTCTGCATCATCTCCACTACATTTGCATTCTCCACTTCAACCATGCTCTCACCTTTCCCATCTGTGCTAAATGTTATCTGCAAATTGACAACAAAAATAAAAATTATAAAAAAACAGTGGGGTTTGTATGTAAAAATACCCATAGGCTACGTACCACTCAACTTGTATGTAGTTACAGGTCTAGCATCTAAATTTTCCATTTTTCATTTATAGCACTCAAAGTCTTTCATTTCACATAAAAAATACACCTTTTCATGCATTCATATGAAAGTATATATGTAGAAATTAATATTTAGATGTTAAATATGAAAATACATACAAGTTAAGTGGTATGTATGTAAATCTTCCAAAAAGAAACAAGTTAACTAAATTGATTAATAAAATGATTTTATGTTAAGACTTTTCATTGATTTGTTATATGAAAACGAAAAATTTTCTGTCGGGACTCCGGACATAGCTCTACGTGCGGAGTACCAGTAATATACCATTATGTGTGTTATATTAGGCCTACCTAAAACAATATTAAAGTGGAATCGCAACTCCACAATAACCTGATATAACCTTCGCGGTTCAACTTCATTAACCCCGAAATAACATCGCGGAGGTTATTTTAAGGTTATTGAAGAGAAATCCAAATATTTCACTTCAATAACCCTGAAATAATCTCCAATGTGTTATTTCAGGGTTATTGAAGTGGTCGAGGAGGTTATTTCGGGATTATTTCTAGGTTATTTCAGTGTTATTGAAGTGAAATATATAGGTTTCTCTTCAATAACCGTGAAAAACATCTGCAGTTTTACTTTAATATCCTCGAAACAACCTCACGATGTAGCACACGTGGCAGCATATTATTAAATTCCGCACGCAAGCTATGTCCGGACAGAAAATTTTTCCAAATTTTCAGAGGTTCTTACCTCAGCTGTAGAAGAAGTTGCAGGAAAATAAAAAGTGATGACAGAATCTTTCTTCAAATACAATGTCTGAAAGAACTTTGCAACTTTCTCAAGTGCTTCTTCTTCCTCCTCCTCATATTTCTCAGCTGCTGCCAACTGATCTCTTATGGCGCCCTCTAGTTGTACGCCGTATTGTGAACCCTTGATCTCCTTTATCACCACAATTCTAAAAAGTTTCTCCACGGGAGCTGAGGAAGATACAGACAAGAAAATAAAAGAAATGAATTGTTTATTCTTGTAAATGATTAAATGATCATTTATAATCCGACCTGAGACAAGAGCATCAAAGAAGAGGTTATCGTCTTCAAGCTCAGCTCTCTTTTTGCCTTTCCAGTTCCCCAGATGCTGAGTGACATCTTTTTCTATGTAAATCCCAATTGCGTTATGCTTTATCTGAAGGAAATGGATTTCTAGACTAGTCAAACCTGCACAAAAAAATAAAAACATATATGAACCTAAGTTTTTTGTTTATAAAACATTAAAAACTAATTTATATGAACCCAATTATTACTTTATAAAAATTAACTGGAGATGTTCTAAGTATTTTTTTTTGGGCCATACATATCATGTATTTGCATATTTAATATCTTGATTTTGATATTTAGTCACACAGCACTTTAGTGCAATAATCACAACATAATGTATGCATGAAAAGGTGTTTTTCACTAAAGAAAAATTAATGCTAGTGATTTTTTTTTAATGTGAAGTTAAAATTTTGACTATTGTATAAATGGATATAAAAATTTGGATATTAAATATGTAACTATATAGAAATTATGTGTTATATATGTGAATCGCCCTTTTATAGCTTATAGGCCTTGGTTGGATCCAGGAATATTTGGTGGAATTTATTGAAATTTTATTCAAGGTCAATTGAAGAAAAAAAGTTATGCTAGTCCTTCATTTCTTTCAAAAGTGTGTACAAAAACACAATTTTTGGGTGCTTGTACTTGACCCTGGGCTACTTATTTATAAGTGAGAATTTTTAAAGATAAAAAATAAAATATTATACCAAGGCACCTATTATATTAAGACTTGCAATGCTCTATGACACAGAATGTTGGCCTTTAAAAGAAAAGCACAAAACAAACGTGAGTGTTATCGAGGTGAGAATGCTTAGGTGGATGAGTGGCTCGACACTTAGAGACAAAATGTGAAATGAATTTATCCGTGATAGGACTGGTGTAGCTATAGTGGCGAACGAGATTAGAGAGTCGTTTTAGATGGTTTAGTCATATTAAACGTTAACCATCTGATGATGTGGTTAAGAGAACAGATGTTTTGGATTCAAATTTTGTGAAGAAAGGCAAAGGTAAGCCTAAAAAGACTTGGGGCATATTATTTAAAAAATGATCATAATTAATTAGAATTAAATGCAATATGACATCAATATGACACAATGGAGAAAAAGGCTTGATGTAGCCGGCCCCACTTAGTGAGATAAAGACTTGTTATTGTTATGCAAGGTCAAAGCCACACATGCTCTTTGGTCCAATAACAAGAAAGCTATATGTGAGCTGAGATGTGGACTTCAATAGAAATCAATCATATAATTGAAAAAAAAATAAATGGATTCATTTATTTGAAGAATAAAATTAAGCAAAAAAAAAAAAAGGGTTAGTACCCTACACCGCCATCATCTCCTACAACTATGCAAGGTAGAGTAGGGCAGGAAAAAAATCAGAAATTTTAACAAGATCAATGTGATAAAGAATGAGCTTAATCTCATCTTTCTTTTGATAATCAAAGGTTCATTTCTTTGACAAAACCTATATACAAAGAAAAAAAATCTATAAAAAAAGGGACACCTCAAACATTCAAATATTATGGACCAGATGTTTTGCACTGAGTTTTCATGATAAAAGAATGCTAATGAAGAAGTAGAAAATTACAAAGCAATTCTAGTGTTAATCGTATTTTTAGTCATCTCTCTCTCTCTCTCTCTCTCTCTCTCACCCACCCCCTTTCTCTCACTTTCACTCTTATTTAATTCACATTCAAATTCTATCTAGACCTACGACCCCTTCCCAGTGTCACTATGTTGTTGGGTTAAATTCGACTCAGGTGGGACTTGGGCTTCACTTAAGCTAAAAATTGAAACTGACTAAATTTAAATATAAATATCACTTTTACTTGAACCAAAATTAAAATTAACCAAATTAAATGTAAATATAATTCAATCAACTTAATTTGAAATCAAAATTTGAAATAAATTCATCTTGATTCAGATAGATCCCAAAATTATCGTAGTCTCCAAGCACATTGTAGTTGTTGAAATTTCATTCCATAAGCTACATGACAATCATTATTATGTTTGAAAAAAAAATACAAGTTTAATGATGAACTAACACCATTTTTACATAAAATTTTGTACTTCGAGTTTTTATGCATGAAATTTAGTCATACAAAAAAATTATTCTTCGGAGCATAATTTTACAAAATAGATTTTGCAAATGTGTCAAAATCGTCAAAATCTTTCAAATGAGTTTAATTGTGTCCAAATTAGACTACATTTAAGGGTGCATTAAGACTATGATAATTAGAACGATAATGATAATAATAATAATCATGATAATACCAACAAATTGAACACTAATTAAGATCAAATTAAAATAAAGCAAATTTAAATTAAGAAAAATTAAATTAAATTAATTAAGAACTTATCAAAACCCCCACTAAAATTTTATATAATTCTATTTTGATTTGTCTCTTTCTTTTAAGGTGGGACCCATACTTCCACCTATCTTTCCTTTATAGTGGGGCTCACACTACCTTTGGCCCATTTAGTGGCCCTAGCACCTTTTGTCCCTCATTTTATTAAGTCAACCTTGACCAATTCTACCCACTCTCTCTCCCACTTCCCCATTTCTTCCCTCCACTTCCCCAATTCTTCCCTCTACTTCCACAATTCCCTTGGCCGAAACTCACCACTGCCCTCTTCTATAATTAGAAGCCCCTCTCCTCTCCTTCATTCTTCTTGAGCCTATTGCATCCTCCTCCCTCTTCCTCTCTTCTCCTTCCCAATAATAGAGTCCTCTCCTCTTCTCATTACCAAAACTGAGAGCCTCTCTTCCATTCCTTATCTTCTCATTCCAAAATTGCAAGTCCCTCTTCTATTTCTCCTCTTCTCATTCTCAAAATTGAAAGCCCCTCTCCCATTTCTCCTCTCCTATTTCTCCTCACCTTTTCACCAAACTGTGAGTCATCTAACAGTTGTCTTCTTCATTTCTCCAAACCAAGCCCTCTTCCATGTCTCCTGTCTAGTTCTCTATACCGCGAGCCCCTCTCCCACCACTTCTTCCCCTCTATCTTCCCTTGGTCGAAACTCACATCATCACATTCTTGGGTATTTCAAACAAACACGGTATAGACTAATCAATTATCATATAAATTTGATTATAAAGCGTGTTAATCACTTAATTTCTATAAATGTATGTCTAAAAAAATTCTTATATATATCATTTAACCTTGATGAGGTTGTATGTTGAAAGGGTTTTTTCATATCTCAAGTATCATGTGAATAGTTTCCTTTCTAATGCATGTAGAAAGTGTATATTTTAATTTCAAATTCATGTAGCATGTGTGTATTTTTCTTTCAAATTCATGTATTTTGCATGTATTTCACTTTCAAATCTATGTATACTGTGATTTACATATATTCTTGCTTATGTTTTATGTTGTTCAACTATTTCCATGTTTACCTATCATATGTAGTTATATGCTTTCACGTGTCATGTATAGGCTATTTATTTGAAAGCATAATTAGGTTATGTTAGTTACAAGCTCACATGTTTAGGTTATGTTATTTTTATGCTTATATGTTTATGTTATGTTATCTTCAGGCATAAATTTTTAGGTTGTGCTTTACATATTTATAATATGTTAATTTGCAAGCATGTATGTGCTAATTTGTAAGTATGTGTGTATGTGTTAGATTATAAGTATTTGTGTATGTGTTAATTTACAAGCATATGTGCATGTGTTAATTTGCAGGTATGTTTGTAAGTTATGTTGATTTGCATGTTTATGCATATGTTTTGTTAATTTGCATGGTTATGTGTAAGTTGTGTTGATTTTGCTTGCTTATGTGTGTAAGGTTGTGGAGCCTATGCACAAGGCACCCGACACATATGTGTCGGGTTGTGAGAGCTTAAGTACCCACTTGGGTGTTGCTCAAACCTAGGAGCGAGTGCCTAACACATACACACCCGCTATAGAGCGAGTGTTGCTCTTATTCCCGAGAGATCGGCAAATTAGAATCAGTCGATTGGCGCCAAGGCGCTCATTATGGGGCGCCGATACAGAACGCTTGGTGCTTAAGAGCCAAGTTTGGGCACCTAAGCGCCCGATGCGATTACTAGACAAAAAATTAAATTTTAAGCCAATTTTTTTAGCGTGGATCAGTGAGCTTGTTGTTTTCTTCTTTCTGAATTCTTTAAATAGTATCCTGATGAAGGTGAGGAGTGTCGAAGAGGTGGATTTCAGTGATTCAGTGTGATTTTTTGTGTCAGGTCAAAGAGGGAAAATTATCAGCGCATGTCCTGTAAGTTTCTTCATGTGAGTATGGAGAAGAAACTTATGTGAGTCTCTTGTAAAAATTTATGAATTTCATAATTGATTTTGTGGTTGTGTGACTCCGTGGTTTTTTCCTTTTCTCGGGGTTTTCCACGTAAAATCCTTGTGCGCTTTCTGTTTGCTTTGATTGTACTTTTGTGTTTAAATTTTTGTTATGATTTTCCCAAATCTTGTGATCTTATTCCGTGATAAAATTAAAAGAAAACTCATTTCTAATAGTTTTTCCTAACAAACTGGTATCAGGGCGGGGTTTGATTCGAGTGGGAGCAATGACTGAAGAAGCTAAGTTCTAAATAGAGAAGTTCAATGGGAGGAACTTCACTTTCTGAAAGATGCATGTGAGGGTTTGTTGTATAAAAAAAATTGTACTTGCCACTACAAGGAATCACAAGGAAGCCTGAGTATATGCTTATGGAGGAATGGTAGGTGTTGGATCGAACGGTACTAATACTGATCAGGTTGACACTTTTCCAATATATTGCGCTTAACTTTGTAAATGAGAAAACTACGGTGGATCTCATGGCAGCACTGACCAAGTTGTACAAAAAAACATCTGCTTCCAATAAGTACAAAAAATCATCTGCTTCCAATAAGGTTTTTTGATGAAGAAATTATTCGATATTAAGAATGTGTAAGGCAATTCAGTGGCAAAGCATCTAAATAACTTTAACATTATGACAAGCTAGTTGTGTTCTATAGGAATCAAGTTTGATGATGAGATCAGAGCACTGGTGATACTATCTTCATTGTTAGAAAGTTGGATGACTTAGTAACGACAGTGAGTAATTCTTCAAGGACTTCGAAGTTGAACTTTGATGATATTATGGTTCTGATGGTAAATGGAGAAGTTTGTAGAAAAGAAGCTAATAGTGAATCTTCAGGTTTTGTATTGAATGTTAATAATAAAGGAAGAAATCTTAGCATAAATACTGGCTGAGGCAGATCCAAGTCCAAGAAAGGAAAGCCCAAGTCAAGCATAGGATAATGATGGAACTGTGGTAAGAAGGGGCATTTCAAGAAGGACAGCAAATATCCAACGAAAGGCAGTGATAAAGGATAGGAGAGTAGTTTCTTTACTAATGTCTCCACAGGAAAAATCCAAAGTGACTACCTGGTGTTATCCCTAGTCAGTACTTAATCTTGGATAGTGGATTCAGGTGTCTCTTTACATGCTTGCTCCCAATAAAAAAAGTATTTAAAAACTACACTCAGACTGATTTAGATAAGGTTTATCTGAGAGATAACAAGGCCTGTAGTATAGTTGGAAAGGTTGATGTTGATATCAAGCTGCTGAATAGAACAATCTAGAAGCTTACTGAAGCTAGACATATTCTAATTTTAAAGAGAAATCCCAACTCTATGAGCAAGGTGACAAAGTCAGGACTCGTGACTACTTTTTCAGGTGATTCGTGACCATGGGAAATTAGTGATGACTCGGGGCAACTTTGAAGGCACCCTGTATCTGATCAATAAAATGACTATTTCATTGTTGTGGTTGGAACCAGGGTGGATGCATCCAGGCTTGGCCATATGAGCATAAAAGTATGAAGTCTAGGAGCATTTGGAGTATTTGGGTGTTTTGTATATATGCATGTTGATGCAGGGTCTAGGAGCAAGCTTGGCTTAAAATCTGTCAAGTGCACCTTCATTGGATATGGAACGGATGAGTTTGGGTATAGGTTCAAAGATTATAAGTAAAAAATTCATTAGAAGCAGGGACGTCACATTCAACGAAATGGAGATATACAAGGATAGGGTTAGAACTCAGACATTCTGTCAGCTACTTCTGAAGGATCCAGATATTTGGAAATATAAGATATTGGTGATCAGAAAGATGGAGAAAGTAGTAGTGCTTAATCAGAAGGGGCGCTGGAAGTTCCTCAGTCACTTGCCCTAAAAGTCAGAAGATCCAACGAAGTGAAACAACCTTACAAAGGTATTCTCCTTTTTTACACTATTTATTATTAACTGATAATGGTGAACCATGGTCTTTGAGGAGGCCACTCAAGTTGAACATTCAAGGGAGTGGGAGCTCACCATGAACGATAAAATGTAATCTTTAGAGTCAAATCAAACTTTGGATTTGATGATACTACCAAATAGCAAAAGTGCACTGCACAACAAAAGGGTCTAAAGGCTGAAAGAGGAGTCAGATGATATCAAGTGTTGCAAGGTAAGGCTTGTTGTGAAGAGTTTCCAGCAAAAGGAAGAATTGGATTACACAAATATCTTCTCCCTAGTGGTGAAGATGACGACTGTCAAGGTTGTGTTGAGTCTAGTAGTAGAGGAAGATCTTGATCTAAAGCAGATGAATATAAAAAATAGCTTTCTTACATGGAGATCTGGAAAAAGAACTGTACATGATGCAACAACAAGGTTATAAGGTTCCAGGAAAAAAATATTTGGTTTGCAGATTGAAGAAGAATCTCTATGGCTTTAAGCAGACCTCAAAATAGTGGTACAAAATGTCTGACAGGTTCATGTTAGACAATGGGTACAGGAAGTGCCAGGCAGACTGCAATTGCTTCATCAAGCACTTCAATAACTATTATATTTTGCTTCTTTTGTATGTAGGACATGTTGATTACAATGGCAGATATGGAGAAAATCAAAGACTTGAGGAAACAGTTATCAAGTGGGTTTGAGATAAAGGATTTAGGTCTAATCAGGAAGATCCTTGAGATTGGAATCAATAGAGATAGGAGTGCAAGAACACTGAAGTTGTCTCAGGTGGTGTATGTTAACAAAATCCTACAAAGGTTCAACATGAATGAGGCGAAACAAGTTAGCTCTTTCTTAGCTATTCACTTCAACATATCTAAGGAGCTATCGCTCAATCCTGAAGTAGAGCAAACACTGGTAAAGAGAACTCCTTATGCTTCAACAGTTGGGAGTTTGATGTATGCGATGATTTGTTCCAAGACAGATATTGCATATGCAGTGGGAGTGGTCAGCAGGTACATGGTCAATCCAGGCCGGCATCATTTGGTGGTTGTAAAGTGGATTCTCATGTATTTGAGGGGAACAATTAGCATGGCACTTTGTTATGGAAGTGTAGGGATTAGTCTATAGGGTTTTGTAGATTCAGATCTGACAGGAGATGTGGTTAGTAGGAGAGGTATAACAGGATATATCTTCACATTGCATAACCGGTGAGTTGGGTTTTCAAGTTGCAGAAGATTGTTGCACTTTCAACTACGTAGGTCGAATATGTTGTTATTACTGATGTTATCAAGGAGATGATTTGGTTACATAGTTTCATGAAAGAATTGGGCAAACAATAAAGGATTGGAAGACTCTACGGTGACAAGATGAGTGTGATTCACCTTGCTAAGATACTGCTTTTCATGTCAGGATGAAACACATACAACTCAGGTATCATTTCATTCAACCTCTTCTAGAAGATGAACAGTTATTTTTGGAAAAGATACACACAACTGAGAATCCTGCGGATATGCTGACGAAGGTGGTGACTGTTGAGAAACTGAAGTTGTGCTTTACTTAAGTTGGGTTTCATGAAGGTTGAGTTAATTTTCATGTTTGTGTAAGTTGAGTTATTTAAGCTTAAATGTGATCAAAATTTAAAAATTATTTTTATATAAGTTACGTAAATTTAAATGTGCTCAAATTCAAAAATTTTATTTCATAGAAGTTATTTATGCTTAAATGTGTTCAAAATTCCTTAAGCTTGCAATTGCTCAAATTAATCCTTTAAGATTATAATTTTCATTATCTTCCCTTAAGCTTATAGTTTTCATAATAATCCCTCAAGCTTATAATTTTTATTATATTCCCCTGGACTTAAAATTTTCATGATAATCATTTAAGCTTGCAAAGTCTTAAATAATTTTCGTGATAATCTCTTAAACTTATAAACTTTCAAATTATTTTTATGATACTTATTTAAGCTTTTAACTTTCAAGTAATTTTCATGCAAATTTCCATAAACTTACAATCTTCATGTGAATTCTCATGCAAATCACATAAGCTTATAATTTTCATGTTTTCATGTAATTTTCATACAATTGATATACCTAATAAATAATTACACAAGTTCACATAAAATCCATGAAGTTTTAATTTGTTTACATGTTTAACATATAAATGTGCAAGTCTACATTCAAAACATGCAATTTATTTGCTTCACACATCAGCATACAAGTCTAAATATTCATGTAAACTCATAAACAATCCATGCAAATTCTTATATATTTGCATTTTTAATACTTAATACCTACCATATAACTTATTTTACCTGCCTAATACTAAAACTTTCATTTCAAATTTTTTTGGGGTAAAAATATTTTTGTGTGTGTGATAAATAAATTAAAAAAAAAACTATTTTTGTATAATAAATATATGTGTGTAAGAAATTAACTTTAAATTTTAATATCTTGGTATGAAAATTAAAAGTTAAAAAATTATTTAAAATAACTATTTTTTTTTGTGAAAATCTAAATTTTTGAATGATATTATTCTAGAGTGTGAAAAATTTAAATTTAAATGATAATTAAATAAATATATGTGAAAATTAAATTTTAACATGATACTTAAAATATCTTTTATTAAATATTAAACATGTAAACAAACAAAAATAAAAACTATTTATTAAATATGGAAGGTATGATAAGTAATTGACATATATATGAATATCTTTGATATATCTATTTTACATATAAACCTTAAAAATATAAGAAAGTTTAACCAATAAAATTAAAATATCAAACCCTAAATACAATTCACCAACTTGAGGAAAATTTGGCATGTTTATGTATTTTCTGTGGCTTACAAATAAATCTCTGCACGTTTATGTATAAGACTATTATTTGCTATAAATCAATATCTCATTTATTATAAATGTCATTTATTACATGAATTAGTTATATAAAAATGATAATAATTTTTACTAGTTGGAATGTGAGAATGTGAAGAAATAAAATCTGACTCTCTCACGAATGAAAAACTAGCTGGAATTTGAAATCATGAATGCCATATATATTCAACAAATGTCATATATTTTCAATAATTTGCATACAAATGTGCAAAATTTTAGCCGAGACTCAGAAGTTCGGGCGAACGTGGCTTGGGATGTGCGGTCGCGTGACTTCAGAATTTTGGGTCGCCGTTTTAAACCACGATCGAGGGACGCTCCATTCAAAAGCTTGATTAATAAACTCAGTTTATAAAGCTGGCCGAAAAGCTATCCTATATGCACCCTTAAATAACTAAGACTGCACATAGGTAGATCAAATGTAAATCCTATGTTAGTTAACATAGAAATGAAACATAGGTCCATACATACTCTTAGAATAGTCTATTTTAGAAACCTAGATTAGAATATTAAATGCCCTTAATTAGTTGCTAAAGACTAGGATATATAAAACCCCAAAGCTTGTAAACTATTTATATTATGTAGGTGCCATAGAATGAAGTACCCTACGATTACTTACAAAAAAAATTGTAACCGTCAAATGGTCTTGTAGGACTACACGTGTCACTGTTATAACAATAGTGGAGACATCTAACTATCAAATTAGTCAATAGTCTAAGGCCATTGATAAACTCAATACGACATATAACTATGTGTAGCTTGATCGGGGGTGTCATCCCCAATTTTTAGGCTAGTCTATACCTATTTAGTCTCCTTATAAATCTTAGACTTATTTTAGGGTTAGAACATTAACTTCCATCTAGAAATCAAATCCAATTAAGGTTGTCCCTTCAACTATGAACCAATTTCTGTATAAACCTCTCTTAAATCCAACTAATGCTTTCCAAACCCCTTTAATCTAATTGAATTTTTCCCAAACTTCTCAAATCTTACCAATCCAATCAAGCTATTTCTATATGTACACGAAGTTTACCAAAACCAACTAACTCTCTTCAACCTGTTGGAATGGAGAAGATTTTAGAATGTGACATAGGCTAAAAATTTATGGAAGAAGCTTCACTTTTATTTATCACTTTTACTTGACTTGATATAAACTCAAAAACTCCACCCAAATTTATACTAGTAACACATCCTAAATTAATGGCTAGGATTGTGTCACTACAATTTCAATCAAATGGTTACAAATAATTTCATATCTACCACACAATAATTCCACACCTAACACATCTATCACACAATAATTTCATATCTACCACAATAAGCTTCTAGATGAGACATAATTAGGTTTTATTTAAACGACTAAAATCAAATTTATATTTCAACACCTCCTCTTAAACTTGATGTTGTGACTCCAAGTAAACTTCTCATTTTAATAAAGTCTTCACTGTATTTGGATTGTATAACTTGTATTCTTTCGAGTTGTTGTCGTAATCAATGAAAATGAACTTCTTGCTCTTGTCATCCAGCTTACTTCTTTTCTCGTCGGGTATGTGTACATGAGTTATGCATCCAAAAACTCGTAAATGAGAGATGTCGGGCTTTCTTCCACTTCTTGCTTCTTGTGGTGTCTTACTCAACACACTTCTTATTGGTGATCGGTTAGCCAAATCAACATCACATGCAGCCGCTTCTGCCCAAAACTCCTTTGGCAATCTCTTGCTTTTTAGCATGCTCCTTGTCATGTTGAGGATGGTTTTATTCTTCCTTTCTGCTACACCATTTTGTTGGGGGGATCTTGGAACAGTTAGAAGTTGACGTATTTTGTTGGCTTCACAGAATTCTTGAAATTCTTTTGAAGTGAATTCTCCTCCTCGATCAGATTGCATAGCTTTGATCTTGAGACCATTCTCTTTCTCTACATCTGCCTTAAACTTCTTGAATGCTCCAAAAACCTTTAAATTTTGTTTTAAGAAATACACCCATGTTTTTCGTGAAAAATCATCTATGAAAAGAAGAAAATAGTTGCTCTTACCGAGTGAGCTTGGCTTTATTGGACCGCAGACATATGTATGTATGAGCTCAAGAGGCTTTTGGGCCCTTGAACTTGACTCCCTTGAAAAGCTTTTCCTGAAGTGTTTTCCGAGTAAACACCCTTCATATAATTGATCAGGGTGGTTGATGCAAGGTAATCCTCTCACCATCTCTTTCTTTGAAAGCAAATCGAGTCCTCTGAATTTGAGATGCCCAAATCGAAGATACCAGAGCC
Source organism: Phalaenopsis equestris (assembly GCF_001263595.1). Lineage (NCBI taxonomy): Eukaryota > Viridiplantae > Streptophyta > Magnoliopsida > Asparagales > Orchidaceae > Phalaenopsis > Phalaenopsis equestris. The sequence goes on along the minus strand of NW_018164866.1, from coordinate 660,170 downwards.
AAGAAGCATCTTTATAATAGGTATTCAGACATTTGGCAAGATCATTTTGAATGTTGAGTGAGAAAATTCTATTTTTAGACATTGGCACATTAGCAATCAAATTACCAATACTGTCTTTTAAGAAGAGAGTATTTTCTTTCAAGTGAATATCATAGCATTTCTCCAAGAGTTATCCTAAACTTAAGATGTTGCTCTTCATATTCGGCACAAAGTAAACATTAGAAATAAATTGATGCTTCTCATTTTTCTGACGGATGAGAATGTTACTTGGCCTTTCACCTCTATCTTGGACTCATCTCCAAAAGAAACATTGCTTCTTACTGATTCGTCAAGCTCTACGAACATGCTTCATCTCCCACACATATGTTTACTTGCACCGATGTCTAGGTACCATGTACTATCTTCACCTCTTTCATTGTCCTTGTATGCTAGAAGTAGAGTGTCATCTTTCATTAACTTTTTTTTTCTTCTATGTAGTTGACTCTTTCATTAACTTTGTACTTGGGTGCTCTACATTCTTTCGCATAATGCCCGAACTTGTTACAATTATAGCACTTAATTTCAGATTTATCATACTTCATGTTTGAGCGCCCTCAACCACATCCTCTTGTAGATATTTCTCCTTTCTCATAGTTATTGTTGGTACCCCATCCTTGCTTGCTAACATGACTTCGTCCTTGTCCATTACCTCTTTCATGTTGGCTTCTAATATTGTTGAAGCTTTCCTCTTTCTGAGTTGGTTGGATATTTGGATATCCGTCTTGAGAAGTTATTCGGTAATCTCTTCATTCATCTTCTTTTATTTCATGGGCTTGCAATGAAACCAGAAGTTGCTCTATCGTCATGGCTTGTAAGTCCTTAGTTTCTTCGATAATGGTTGTGATACTATCAAATTTTGAATCTAACGATCAAAGAATCTTTTCCATGATAGCCAGATCTTCTAACTTCTCACCTTTTATTTTTAGTTGAATGGAAATGGTAATGACTCTAGAAAAGTAATCGAAGACCAACTAGCCTTCTTTCATATGCAAAACATCAAATTGGCTTCTTAAAGTTTCAAGTTGTACCTTTTTAACCTTCTCTTCTCCCTTATACGAAACCTCATGCTTCTCCCATGCTAGCTTGGCCAAAGTAGCACTTGAGATATTCTCAAAACCATCTTCATCTAAAGCTTGATAGATGAGGAATAGAGCCTTCTTATCTCTCTTTCACAAGTCTCTTAAGCTATCCTTTTGTGTTGTGGATAGAACGGACTCGTCGCTTGGCTCATCGTAGCCTTTCTCCACAACCTCCCAAACATCATGCACTCCAAGGAGTGCCTTTATCTTGTATCTTGATACTTGATACTCCAATTGTTGTAGATGCTTTCCTTAAGCATCGGGACTTGGAAGGAAACCATATCACCGTTTGTCATTGCTCTATAAAGGAACATTTGCGCTCTGATACCAGTTTGTTGGAATGGAAAAACTTTTAGGATATGACAAAGGCTAAAAATTTATGGAAGAAACTTCACTTTTATTGAAACTTCACTTTTATTTAGGAAGAAACTTCACTTTTATTTATCACTTTTACTTGACTTGATACAAACTCAAATACTCTACCCCTATTTACACTAGTGCCACATCGTAAATTAATGGTTAGGATTGTGCCACTACAATTCCAATCTAATAGTTACAAATAAGTTACAAATAATTTCATACCTACTCATTTCATACCTACCTCACAATAATTCTCACACCTATCACACCTTCCACACAATGATTTCATATCTACCACATATTCTAGAATAAGCTTCTAGATAAGACATAATTAAAATTTATTTAAACAACTAAAATCATATATATTTAAACAACTAAATTAAGTTTATATTTCAATACAACCGCCATCATTTTAATATCTACCTTCTTCTCAGGGTTGGTTACAAACAACAACCTGACACCGATTATGACAAGGTATTTGCTATATATAATATATCAAATTAATTTTTTTGAATTATTGTCTTAAATATCGCATGTGCAACAACTTAAGCATTATGTAAAGGAAATAAAGAAAAAAATATTAAATTTAAGAAATGATCAATTATCATGGAGCAACTGCTTTGACCATAAACCCTAGACACATTCATTCTAACTTCAATATTAGTCTCGTGCAACATGATCTTCATCAGCAAAATTTTTATGTAAAAGAGATTTATTGTTAGTCATTTCATAAGTGACTGACTTTATTTTAATTAGAAGAAATGGCCAATAAATTGTGTAAATATAGATTAAACATAATTTGGAGCTCCAAATTATGAATAATACTCATGACTTAAATGCACCAAACAAATGAGGATTTTTTTTAGATCATAAAAAGCTTAACTAAATGAGATTCTTCAAAAATTCAAGATGGATGATTGCAATCAAATTATCATCTCCATAGATTAGCACTTTAGAGCTAGCTATTAAGATAATTATATGTATGTAATTTTAAGGATCATTTTGAATGACAAACTAAATTATTTAAACCTAACAAGGTATTTGGCTGCAAATATGACTTAAAAATTACTATAAATTTAAATTTCATAAATTCAGAGAAAGCTAAAATCTGAGAAGTATTGATGATAGAGGTTAGATCTGATTAAAGCTTGATGAACTATTTTGCTACCTATTTAGAACATAAGTTTGCTCGTTTAAATATATATTAAATTTTAATCATGAATGACAAAATTATTAAGGCTAATTTATAGTTTTATTATTTTTTATTATATTAATCATCAAATAAAAGTTTTTTTTTTATTTAATTAATCAACAATAAGAAATGTACTTAATTAATTAATATTTAATTATTTTTCCATTATTTATTGTTAAACATAAGACACTATCTCAATTAGTCAATAATTAATCCTTTATTAAACTAATTACATAATACTTTTTATCTACTCATTTTACATAAAAATAATATTCATTTAGTTAAGTTAGTTCCTACTAGCCTATATCAAATGTAACTCAATTAATAAAATTATAATTAGCATCAGATATAATATCAATTGATCATTAATTAGTAATTTATTAAGTTAATTAAAAACATCTTCCTTTCTTAAATTAAGTTAAAAAAATAATATCACTTGGCTAATATTAATTAGGAAGACGGATTTAACTTTTTAATTAATTTAGGATAACTTTTGTTTTAGTAGTTAAAAATTATCAATTTAATTAATAGGTTTTTACTTAACATATCTTTTGCTCCAACCCAAAACCATCAAGCCAAAAGAAATGAAGACATCACAACCAAACCACAACTAATTCCCTCATCCTTTCGAGAAAAATTTTGCGTACATAAAACATACGCAGCGCTGCATACGTCAGATAGGTTACAGGGAGGGTGTTGAGGGTTATATCTGCGTTATACCTTTGTACCCTCCCTGTAACCTACTTGTAACTTACAAATATATGAAAACAGAAGTGTAAAACTTACTAATTACAGGTAGGTTACAGGGGGTATAAAGCGAATATAACCCTGAATATCCTCCCTGTAATCTACTGGCATACGCAGTGTTACGTCGCAAATTTTTCTCCATCCTTTTCCTCTTACCGTGTTTCTGTTCATTGATTTTATTAAATCATACATACCACACAATAGTTTTATATTCGGTCTCTTGAGGTGTGAAATTGATATTATTTATAACTTCTAAAACTACTTCGAGAAAAACTGTGTACTTTGAAATTAATACATGTCTAGTTACATCAAACAAATTACTGATTCTAAAATACTTCTTCATTATTCCTCAAAATCACATTTTGTAGCTCCACAAAACCAAATAAATCCTTAGGGCAAAAGTAAGTGTACCTTGGCCTAACAAAGCCAATGGCTTGGTTTTGGTGATCTCAACTGGGAAAGGGATTTCATCTATCATCACCTCCTTCGAACTCATGCCTGTAAAAACCATCAGATCATTCACCAATGGAAAGAAATCAGACGGCAGTTTCAAAAACTTACTTCTTAGAGCGAGAGAGAGGCGAGTAAGAAGAGCTATAGAGGAATCTGAAGGCTGAAATGTGCTGACTGGAAGTAGAGATGGCTTCAGGGCTATTATTTAATGGAGAGAGATGGGGAGGTGGGGGTAGTTGGGATGAACGGCTGACAAAACATTTTACATAAATTTACATGCGCTGCACCTAATTCCTATTATATTCATTTCATGCATTTACGTACTATGTATGGAAATGTGAATTTCATTGTTGAAAAATATGATAAGATGTAAATTGGGTGTTATGTTTATAACAATAAAATTTTTGATGTATGTACGTAAATTCCGCAACATAAATTTGTAATTTTTAATTTGAGAGCTAATCAATCTTTCATTTCCAATCAATTCATATCCTTCTTTAAAGTTCGTAGTTTCCAACAACCACGAGGAGCTTCATTAAAAAATGAAAAATAATAAAAACTATTAGGAATATCTCCTACACTAATGATAAAGGACATCTAACTAGTTGATATTTGACGAAATTTGTGCTTCAAAATAATAAACAATAACAATTTAATCTCCTTGAACATTTAAATATATGAATTATTGATAATTATTGTTCCAAAATGTAAAATTTTTCTACATATCAAGCATTTTATGTTGAGAAGTTCAAGGCGAAGAAAAACAGGAATCGACACAAAACCAGAAGAACACAGAGGTTTAATGAGGCTTGGCAAAGATGTCTTCATCCTCGGGAGCAGAGCAACGAATTCACTATTTCAGATGAGTTATATACCCATAGCGTTACACATATATTTATTAATCAAACATCCCCCCCCCCCCAAACCCCCACTAATCCAAGAGACATATCTATTCACACCAAGAGACACTTCTTTTCATTACAGGAAACACACCTATCCATTTCAAGATACTCCAAATTTTATGATATATGAGTTATACCTAACATTTTACTTAGGTCAATAAATCAATAAATACAAGCATGCATGCCACGCGATTCTCATATATTTATATAACTAAAATTTGATTTTTTATATTTGTCTTTACAATTTGAAGACCTCATCAAGTCTATCACTAAGAATAATTTTCCTAAATTTATACTTTGATATTATTGTGATTATTATCTACGTAAATGTCAAAATTTAGCTTGTTTTACTAACAAAACCTTACAAGCATGTGGTAGGCCAAAGAGTTCATCTACTTGCGCATGAACCGATTTATTTGCGTTTAGATATGCGCAACTGATGATGCCATTGCCATATGAAACAAATCTTAAAGCAAATTAATCCTTGGGAAATAAACAATTTTATCTATGTTATTTGTTTACAATGACAATGGGATCTTATTCCTTCCGAAACTGATTTCAAATGTGCAATAAATTAAGTAGGTGTTGTATACCCCATTGAACTTTCGTGAAAGATGCACGATTCCACCAATTTTAGTAGAAGAAATTTTCATTCAACCACACCTAAATTAGGGCTGTCAAAACGGAGCTGACCTAATTCTTATGCATTCACATATCTAAGGTTTAAATTTTGATATTTATATTTATATCAAATTGTATTAAAAATCTACAACAACAAAGCCTTAATCCCACTACACGGGGTCGGCTACATGAATCCATTTTCTCCATTGCGTCCTATTTAGTGCCATTTTTTCATTTAGTTCTAATAAATTAAGATCATTTTCTAAAGAATAAGCCCAAGTCTTTCTAGTTCTACCTCTGTCTTTATTAACACAAGCCGAATCTAAAACATCTACTCTCCTAATCGGATCATCAGATGGTCCAAAAAGTATTAAAAATCTATGCATAATAAATGTGCGTTTAACTTTCAAAAAAATTAGCGTTGATGATCATTTTAATGTGATGTCAAATATTTAAATGAAATGTATGCAAATATGGAAATTTGGATGCTAGATATGTCAAAACATAAGAATTGTTTGGTATGCATATAAATGCCCTTTCTAACTTTTTAGTAATATATAACATGCTATTTCACAGTAACTTTCCATCCACTTAATATTAAAAAGGAAACTTACTCTAATCGAAAATTTAAAGAATAACAGTTGAATTATATGATGATTTGTCCATAAAAATTTCCTTGAATGTTTTTAATGTCGTGAAAAATCTAAATTTGTTTTAATGTTTGTAATTTCAATTTAAATTTTATTTTATAAACATTGGCTAACATAAATTTGCACGGACAAGTGGACATAACTAAGATAGAAGTCAATAATTTTTATTCAATTTAATTTACAAAGCATATAAAAATATTAATGATTGCCTAAAAAAGTTACATAAAATTTATACATTAAACTTTCTTTATTATTATTTTTAAATTAATGATTAAAATACTTTACATTTTAATGAATGAAAAAGGGGGTTTACATACAAACCACTAAATTTATATAT
>NW_018164866.1:650803-653623 GCF_001263595.1 Phalaenopsis equestris | reverse complement strand
TATATATATATATACATGTCTACTCTTAAACATTAGTTTTTACATTTATACCATCTAAATCTTTCATATCATATATGTTCTGCAAAAACAATGCAAAAATGTAGAAATTCACACAACAAGAATCAAACAAAAAAAATTTACGATGTTCGGCGTTAAAATGATTCGCCTACGTCCACTGGGAGGGAGATTTCACTAGCACCGGATGAGGAGAAACAAAAATAGCTTGGGTTACAACTCAACACTTCTCATCATCATACACCTTTCATAAGCCCCAAGTCTTTTTTCATAGAAGAGACATAAAGCATATAAAGAAAGAAACCGAAAATAAAACACATGATATAAAATAAACTCATTCAGCAAAAAGTTATAAATACAACAATCCCTACCTCATCTCTTACTTCCAGATAAATGAGAGATGATCAACTGACCTCCAACTCCAAATCAACTGCACTAAGATGGTTGCCTACATACCAACCCCCTCCCGAAGGGATCAAGGCTCACGTAGTTCTTCAAAATGATCAACTGGGCAATCAGTCTTGAGCTCGAATGTTCACCAAATTTATGCAGTAAGTGAACTTCTGGACTGGTAGTACCTTCATGAGCATATCTGTTGGATTCTCCTTCACATCTATCTTCTTCAATAAAACATTACCTTCTTCAATCAAGTCCCAAACAAAGTGGTGTCTTACATCAATATGCTTGGTAAGAGTATGATGAACTAGATTTGTAGCCAAGAATATCACACTTTAGCTGTCAAAGAACATCGTTAGAGACTCCAACTAAACTTCCAAGTCATTCAATAAGCTATGCATTCATATTGCTTCCTTTGTCGCCTGTGTGATTGTCATGTTTTTAGCCTCCGTACTAGGCAAAGCAACAGCAGATTGAAGAAAAGACCTTCAATTGACTGAATTTCCCGCCAATGTGAATAAATAACCCATTGTAGATTTTTATTTATCCATATCACTTGTGTAGTCCGAGTCAGAGTAGCCTGCACACAAATCTGCACTGGATGACTGCCTCTCAAATACTAGGCCAATATCAATTGCACCCTTCAGATACCTCAAAATACTCTTCACAGTCTCACAATGACTCCTTCTTGGATCATGCACGAACCTATTGAAACCACCAACTGCTTGTGGAATGTCTGGTCAAGTACAAACTATGACATACATTAGACTGCCCACAACACTAGCATAAGAAACCGATCACATGTCATTCCTTTTTTTATCATCTTTAGAACACTGATCTAAATCATTTGCAAGTGAGAAGCAATGGGTAGACTCACCACCTTTCTTGAGTTGTCAACCCAAGTTTTCCGCACCTTCCAAGCATAAGCTCCTTGCAAAAGCCATACCTTTCCAACTACCTTGTCCCTAAGAGTCTCCATGGCAAGAATTCTGTGAGCTTCACTAAACTCCTTCATTTCAAAATTTTTAGACAGTTGATTTTTCATATTATCAAACTCAATCTGACTGACAGATGCAATCAACATATAGAAGCCAGTAAATGAACTCACAATTAGCTAACTTCTTGAAATATGCACAACGATCACATTGGCTCCTCATTTACTCTTGTACCCTCATGAACAAATCAAAACTTTTATACTGCTATTGTGATGACTGCTTCAACCTATACAAAGAATTGTTCAGTTTGCAAACTAAGTCTTTTGATGCTCCATATCCAGGCAGTTGCAACATATAGATCTCCTGTTACAGTTCTTTGTGTAGAAAAGGATTCCTCACATCGAGCTATTTTAGGATCAGACTTCACATTGAGCTATTTTAGGATCAGACCATAATGTGCAACAAGTGATAAGAGAACACAGATTGAGGAATGCATAACCATTCAGGAAAATACTTTGTCATAATCAATCCCTTCTCATTGCATAAAGCCTTTTGTCATTAATCTTATTGTACCACACATCAACTCAAGATCTTATGTTCTTTGCACACACTTTTTCACCCGATGGCTTTCCTTCCCAGAGGAAGCTTCACTAACCTCCAAGTATTATTCTTCCGAAGAGTCTCCATCTCTTCATCCATTGCCTCTCTCCATGGAACACATTCTGGAATTACTTCTTTATAGTGACAAGGAATTTCTGCCTCAATGGTTAAAGTGCAAATGCAAGGTAATCCCTTAATCAAATTGGTTTTAATAGACTCTGACACTGGGTACTACTTTAAGCAATAAATTTCTGAGCAAGAATCTCAACCTCGACATCTTCTTCTACTTCTTCTGAGAACTTCGCCACATACCTCCTGAACTACAACTAAATTAAATGTCTAAGTCAGAGGGGATGAACTCTGTCGAACAAATAGAGTTATATTAAATTCAAACTTTTACTACATATATGTGGTCTCAGTAAAATTCTTCACCTGCTTTGAGTCCTAATTTTTTTACAAGTTTGCCTCGTCGAATGTAATATCCTTGCTAATGACAATCTTTCTTTCTGATGGATCATACAATTTGAAGTTCATAAGTCCACACCTAATTCCAATGAAGATTACTTTTTTTACTCGGGGTTCTGACCAAAGGAAAATATGTTGAGATTTTCATTCATATTTTATACTGTTTTTAATGATATTGCACTTTAAATAAAGGTATTTTTTATGTTTTGTTACAAGAATGATGAATTAGGATCATTGGAGCAAAAAGATACAAAAAGGAGCGAATTTGGAGCGAAAATAACCAAAATGTAAAGATTTGAACTAGGTCGCCGACGGCGCCCTCGACCCCGCCGACAGAAAGTTTTTCCCGAGACTACAGGACAAAATTCTTCAGAAGCCCGCCGACGGCGCCCTCCAGGCCACCGATGAC
>NW_018164866.1:646779-650292 GCF_001263595.1 Phalaenopsis equestris | reverse complement strand
TAATTTACTTTCAATATGGCCAATTAATTTGTTAAAATATGTTGAGTTTTACAACTAAAGTAAAGATTATATCCAATGTTCAGGGAGGTCAAAGCCCTTGGAAGTTGGGTGCAAATAAATAAAAAATATTATTATCGGGCGTAGAATTGGAGATTTTAGAGTGACAGACTAAAATCTCCAATTCTACGTCCGATAATAATATTTTCTATTTATTTGCACTCCCTAATTTGGTCTTATTGTTTGGGTGCTGAAATGTAGATGTTAGCCCTCAGGTGAGGGGAACGTGGGAGCTCCGAAGTGAGAGTCGGTATCCTCCCAGCCTAGCCGCAGATTCAGTAAGCAAGCATAGGATTAGTCAATGTTCTTTCTGCCTAGACCAAAGGGTAAGGAATAGGTATGCTCCTATTTGGCACAATATAAATTGAACTAATTCATTTTATCCATTCACTATAATTTATTGACAAGGAGAAGAATGTTTTCCTATATATTGAATATCACAATTAAACCTTACTTTATATCATTAGTTATTTATTAGTTATTAAAATTATCTATTTATTTCAATTTACTATTAGTGACAGATAAACAAATTGAACGTCATTGTTGTGATTAAAGTCTTTCTTTTCTAATGTCTTAGTCTGTAATTCTAAACTACTCCCTGTGAGATCGATATCTAGCGATATCTTAGAGCCCTATATTACTTGAGCGATACGTATACTTACGTTGATGAATTCAACTTTAACATTATTGAATATTATATTTATACATCTTAATCAAATTAGATACATCTATAACGTCGCAATCCAGTCTTTGGCCGCCGTTGCTGGAAATTAAATCTTCTAGTAGCGCCATCAAATTCTTGTATTTATCGATTTACAAAAAGTCGGTCAGGTTCCAGTTTTTATTTTGCACATTGTAATAAGCTAGACACTCAAACACTCTCATATGCTCATAATATCTAGCAAAATGCCTGAACCACATTTTTTTGTGGTCTTATTCCCGATAGCTGCAGATGACAGACAGTTCACCAAGTGACTGACCTATTTAATCACCTTAGCTTAATAGATTTTATCCATTTCAGCATTGGATAACATACACTAAACTTTCTCCACCAAAGTTTGATTAATCCTCTTTGCCACATTTTTTCTGTTGTGGTGTCTCTCGAACAATGAAGTGGTACTCTATCCCAGCTCTCTGACACCCTGCAAGAACACATCCGAAGTGTATTCGTCCCCATTGTTTGATCTGATTCATCAGATCCTTTTACCAATCTAAGTCTCAATCCACTTCCAAGTTATGAAAATCTCAAGTACTTCACTTTTGTGTTGCAGGTGTTCACCCAAATATACATAGAGTAATCATCAATTAAAAAGACAAATTATCTTCGTCTGCTGAATGATGCCATTTTCATCGGGCCAAAAATCTGTGCGAACATACTCTAAAATACATTTTGTATTGTGAACAACAGTCCCAAAAGATGCCCTTGTATTCTTGTCAAATACATAATGTTCATATAAATCATGTTGCAAGTACTCGCTCCTTTGATCAATCCTTTCTTCACCAAAGCCTGAAGTGAGCCTCTCCAGCATGAGCTTATCACATACGCCATAACATAGTGGCATCAGAAGAATTATCAGCAATAATAACTGTTTCAGTCACTATACTACCTTGAAGATAGTAAAGGTTGTAATGATGAACTCCTTTCATAAAAATCATTTCTCCACGACATATCCTTAGAACTCATACCTCAATTACTACCATATAGCGCTTGGACTCTAAAGCCTCAACTGTAACAAATTCTTCCTGATATCTGGAACATGTTTAACATCTGTCAGCTCTCTCATAGTATCATCATGCATCATAATAAAGATTCTCTCTACATTAATAGTATAACAAGCTCGATCATTGCCCATAGTCACTGCACTGCTATCCAACTCCTTGTAAGTTTAGAAGGACACTCTATGGGGATCAATGTGATAGGTAGCACCTATGTCCAGAATCCATCACGAATCATCTGTAAAGAAATTATGAGATTCGCATGTCACAATACATATAAATCCATCTCTTCACTTCTTTCCACAGTGAATTTAGCTTTCACCTCAGATGCAACTTCTCTTCCCTTCTCTTTCAGCTTCGGATAATCATTCTTCCAATGACATGTCTCTAATAGAAAACTTACTGATTCTTCCCAAGACTGCACCCACGAGAATTGTCCAGCTTTTGAGAAGTGTCACTGATGTCACCTTTTTTTACTGAATTCTTCTTCTTTTTCTCAGATCTGCCAAGTTGAAGTGTAAGTGCCTCAGTTGATTTCATCTTTAAAGATTCCTAGTTCTTTCAATGACACTCATGATTCAATTGTGTCGTTGTCTCTTCGTCATAATTTAAGACCTCCTTCTCATGAATGAGTGTCATAATGAAATATTTATACTTATATGAGAGTCAATTCAATAGAAGAAGTCATTCAAATGCTGATCAATAGTAGCCCCTGTCTCATCTGAAATCTGTAGAGTTCGTGCTTCATATGTAAAACAGTTTTCTACGCTCGCAAGATATTTATTCTCCAACATCCTCCACAATTCCCTGCAAAAGTCTCTATCATCACCCCAGATTTGATTTCTTAAGTCAAGCAATTTTGGATCAAGTCATAAGTACTCATATTCATCTTCAACCAATCTCTCTCTTTCATCTCTTCAGGACATTTCTCGCAATTCAAAACTTCTTCTAGATTCAGAGAACACAACACATTCATCATCTCACATCACCACATGTCAAAGTCCACTTTGTCGTCAAATTTCGTCTTGTCAATTTTGACATAATGCATAACCACAAGATGAATCGACTTTTCCATTATCAGAGCAGATGTTGAAGAATATGATATTGTGCCATCAATTATTTCTACAACATAGAATCTCTTTCTTTAAAAAAAAAATTTAGTAAAAGAAAAGAATTTTCTTTTAATAAAAACTTCCTTAAACATTTTCTGTTTTTGAAGAAATTTATTTTTTTTTCCTCGCAAAGTCATGCTAATAATGTCATTCGTCACCGGAACCTTACGAATCTGCCGGCAAAACATGTCTGACTATGTGTTGCAAAAAATACTGGTAACACATGTTGAATTTGCAGTTGTCGATATCGAACCTCACCCCCATCTAGAGTCCAAACTCTAATATTAATTGTCATGCGAAAATAATATGGAAGGATAGAAATTCACCTAACAACAATCAAATACAAATATTTACATGATTTGATGTTAAGTCGATTCGTCTACGTCAATAGAAAGGGAGATTCCACTTGGGTTACAACCCAGCTCTACTCACCGTCAGCCCTAAGTATTTTTTATAAACGAGACTTAGAACATAAGAAGAAATAAACCGAAAAGTAAACAAATCAAATAAATTAAACTCATGAATAAAAATCATAAATGCAACAATATAAATAATATCTATATTTTAATTTTTAAAAAGTTGAATATATTTTTTTATGCATAAATGATGTGGCATATATATATATATA
>NW_018164866.1:638370-646715 GCF_001263595.1 Phalaenopsis equestris | reverse complement strand
ATGTGCTGGATATATATATATATATATAATCCCAATATATTTGTCTCTGTGTGTGTGGAAATTTAGGTATTAGATAAGTAAATAGATAAAAATTTAATGGCATGCATGTAAATCATTACAAAAATATAAAATATAAAATTTTGGGACCGGATATAATTTAAAGCTTCTAGATTACATGTTCATTTCCGATAGCAGATTTCCAAATCGAGCCGGAATTTTCTTCAGCAAGGAACTTCTCGTGTAGCAGTCTTTATAGCTGCTCCTGGGCCACCTTTTTCGAAGGTTGGTCATGGAATACCTCTATGGCTGTCGCCTGTTCTGCATCGGTGGCCCTTTTTTAATTGGGCTCATTAATACTGATCGGCACCAAGACTTAACGGAACAATTGATAGTTTTTTTCTGTTAATTAGAAGAATCTTCATTTCTAAACTAAGGGCATGTTTGGCGACAATTTTTTTTCATGCGGTGCGGCTCGGAAACACAAATTTGTGCATCTGTTTTTCACATCGCAGCGGTGTTTTTCAAAATTTTAGTTAAAACACAGATAGGGGTGTAAACGAACTGAACACGAACGAACAAAACTTATGTTCGTGTTCGCGAACAGAGCTTGTGTTCGTGTTCGGTTCGTTTCAAATTTAGTTTGTTTGAAAAAAGTTCGTGTTCGAAATTGTTCGTGAAGTCACTGTTTGTGTTCGTTTCTTAACGAACGAGCCGAACATGAGCCGAACACGAGTTGTTCGCAAACGACGAGCCAGTTTGTCAGCCCTAATATTAATATATATAAATAATATATTATATTAATTATATAACTTATATTATATAAATATATAATATCTATATTAATATATTATTAATATAGTATATTAATATATTATTATTATTAATTTATTATATATTATAATTTTTAGAATTTAATTTTTTTAATATGATAAATATTTAGAACATGTAATTATTCTTAACATATGATAAAATTTTTATATAAAAGTATTTTAAATTATTTTATATTTTGAACAATAAATGAACACATCACTGTTCGTGTTTGATTGTTTAACTAATCAAACGAAAAAAAAATGTTCACGTTCGTCTCCTTATCGAACAAACTGAACAAGAACTCATTGACGAACCAAACACGAATTGTTCGCGAACAATGGGCCTTTTTGACAGCCCTAAACGCGGTAGCAGGTTTGACCCTTGGCCCACGTTTCCCTCTCTCGACCGCCGACATATTTACTTGCGACCTCTCTTCTCGCATTACTTCCGTCTCTCTCGACCCCATTCCTTCTCCCACGATTCTTCTGCCCTAGGCATCTCTCTTCTGTGGATCAGTGACTCCTGTGGCTAGGCGTTTTTATGGTTGGTTATTTTCGATTGCGAGTGGTTGTTCTGGCGACCCTTACCTTCTTCTCCCTCTCCCACTCTTTCCCGCTCGAATTTTAGTGATTTGTGTAATTTTTGCTCTGTGAGGTGAAGGCAGTCATTCGGTTTGGTATATCACGTCGATTGGTAGTTATTCTGTTGAGGTGTGTATTCTCTCATCTCCTTTCCCTTTCCTTCTTCGGCTCGGTTTGGTGGTTGAGCGGTGTTCCCTCTTCTTCTTGCCTTCTCTGTTCTTCACCTCTTTTCTCTCTTCTCTGTGTGGTTGTGCGCATTAGGCTGGTTAGTTTCATCTTTTAGCTCGATTTTGGTGGTTCTTTGTTTGTCCATTTTTGGGGGTTTTTGTTTTGATATGCTAGGTTATGTGGTTTTGATGCTTCTTGTTGCACCCAAACGGATTTGGTTTATGCCTTCGATGAAATGTTGCTTGGATTGGTGCTTTGCGTTGACATTTGGATTTTTGGTGTTTTACCTTGTTAGCAATGCTTCAGGTCCTTTGTATGGGGTTTGTTCGATTTCTTTCGGTGTTTATATTGTGAGGAATTTGGTTATCTTTATAAACTTTGATATTTCAATGAGGAATTTAAAAATTGGATGAAATTTGGTGTTGGATTTGTTAATAGCAATATTTCGGGTGCTTTGTATGCGTTGAGCATGGGCTAGGAAAAATAATTATGAATTTTAGTTGAAATTTAATGCTAGATTTGTATGTTGTTATTTCCAATTTCACTGGAATTTCAGTGAGAAAACTGGTGTGTGGTGTGGTTTGGTTTGTGGTGTGGTTTGGTTTGTGGTGTGGTTTGGAGTTTGTGATGTGGTGTGTGGATGTGTTGGTGTGGTGTTGTTGGGTGGTTGTGTGGTGTGGAGGTGGTGTGTGGATGTGTTGGTGTGGTGTCGAGGTGGTGGTGTAGAAGCGTTGGGTTGTGTGGAGGTGGTGGTGGGTTGTGTGGAGGTGGTGGTGTAGGGTAATTGTGTGATGAGGAGATTGTGGCGTGGCTTGTGGATGTGCTGGTGTGTGCTTTGGAGTTTGTGGTGTGGTGTGGTGCTGTTGGGTGGTTGTGTGATGTGGAGGTGGAGGTGAGTGTCGGTGTGGTGTGGAGGCGGTGGTGTAGGAGAGATGTGTGGTGTGGATGTGGTGGTGTCTAGTGTGGAGGTGGTAGTATCTAGGGATTGTGTGATGAGGTGGTGGTGTAGGTTGTGGATGTGTTGGAGTGTGTTTTGGAATTTGTGGTGTGGTGTGTGGATGTTTTGGTGTGGTGGTGTTGAGTGGTTGTGTGGTGTGGAGGCAGTGGTATTTGGTTGTGTTAGTATGGTGTGGAGATGGTGGTGTTTAGTGTGGAGGTGGTGGTGTAGGGTGATTGTGTGGCGAGGAGATGGTGGTGTGGGTTATGGATATGTTGGTGTGTGGTTTGGTGTTTTTGGTGTGGTGTGTGGAAGTGTTGGTGTGTGGTTTGGTGTTTTTGGTGTGGCGTGTGGAAGTGTTGGTGTGGTGGTGTTTGGTGGTTGTGTGGTGTGTGGATGGTGGTTTTTGGATGTGTTGGTGTGGTGTGGAGGCGGTGATCTAGGAGAAATGTGTGTTGTGGAGGTGGTGGTGTTCAGTGTGGAGGTTGTTGTGTAGGGTGATAGCGTGATGAGGAGGTGGTGGTGTGGGTTGTGGGTGTGTTGGTGTGAGGTTTGGAGTTTGTGGTGTGGTGTGTGGATGTTTTGGTGTGGTGGTGTTGTGTGGTTGTGTGGCGTGGAGGTGGTGGTGTTTGGATGTGTTGGTATGGGGTGGAGGTGGTGGTGTAGCAGAGTTATGTGGCTGTGGAGGTGGTGGTGCTTAGTGTGGAAGTCGTGGTGTAGGGATTGTGTGATGAGGAGATGGTGGTGTGGTTTGTGGATATATTGGTGTGTGGTTTGGAGTTTGTGGTATGGTGTGAGGATGTGTTGGTGTGGTGGTGTTGGGTGGTAGTATGGTGTGGAGATGGTGGTGTTCGGAAGTGTTGGTGTGGTGTGGAGGTGGTGGTGTAGGGTGATCGTGTGATGAGGATGTGATGGTGTGGTTTGTGAATGTGTTGTTGTGTGGTTTGTGGATGTGTTTGTGTGGTTTGGAGGTGGTGGTGTGTGGATGTGTTGGTGTGGTGTAGGTGATGGTGTAGGATAGTTGTGTGGATGTGTTAGTGTGGTTTGTAGATGTATTGGTGTGGTGGTGTAGGGTGGTTGTGTGGTGTGAAGGTGGTGGTGTAGGGATGATGGATGTATTAGTGTGTGTAATGGTGTGTGGATTGGAGTTTTTGGTGCGGTGTGATGATATTGCAACATTACAATTTTTCCTTATTTTGCGATATTGTGGTATTCATATTTATGTTAATTAGTTTTTTTTTATCATAGTAATTCAATGGTTAAGACCAAAGAGGCCGGTTCACCTGTAATGCAAGACAAAGAAACAAAAATAATATTTTGCGACATTTGCCTCAAGGAGAATGATTTGGGAAATAGACCTACAACCTATTTAAAAAATGGAAGGTGACAAAATATTATCAGAAAATTTAAGAAAAGTACAGATAAAGAGTACAATGGGATGTAATTAAAAAAAGTGGGATTAACTAAAGAAAGATTGGAAAATCTGGAAGGAATTGAAATGAGGGTCAACGATCTTGGGGTAGAATTCGGTGAAGCGAACGATTGATGCATCTAAGGAGTGACGAGCAGAAAGACTTGCGGTAAACATTTGTGAAATGTCCCCTAATTTTGTCAATTTTTATTTTGTTTTTAAATTGAACTAGATGTTATATGAATTTTTAGGTGGCGCCTACTTCAAAAAAAAAAATCAGTGGAATCAATCCTGAGTTGGAGGAGAAGTTGGATAGTATGTTTGGTGGTGTCATGGCAGCAGACAACAATGCATGTGCCCCAGTGAGACCTGGTTTTGTGGGATTTCTGAAAATTTAGAAGCCGACCAATTGAGAGATTCCATCAAAGACCCAGCTTGGACCTCCATGAACTTGAGTTCACGAGCCATTGTAAGCATCCACGGGTTGAGAATAAAAAAAAAATTGGAGCAGCATTCCTTAGAAGCGAGATATCACAGTTGGTCGTTTCATGCATCAATGAACTCCACATCTCAAGCAACTTTTGTCGACCAAGTTCTGTGAATTCTGAATGCAACTCCGAAAACTTCTGAGGACATACCATTGTACTTGTTTTCAATGGAGTTGCTTGAAGGTTCGACCCGGAGAGATCTTTTCATCAAGATGTCCAATGATCGTGGGGTGGCGTACCTATGGTATTTTTATGAGCGCAAGAACATTTGAGAACTTCTTTTTCATTTGCAATCGCATGGGACATTATATTTGTTTATTATTTTTATTTCAACTGCTTGGGACATATCTTATATGTTTATTCATTGATGTTTATATGTTTATTATGTTGTTATTAACCTTATATGATTTTAGCTAATTCATTGATGCTTCTGTCTTAGCCAGTATGATACCGATCTACATGGATGCAACTAGAGAAAGGCGTAGAATGAGAGTTACAATTGTCGTATGCTTGATGTACAAATATTATAGCGCACTCCCCTTGCATGACATCCTCATATGCTATGGATAAAAGGGTTGGGGAGTTTTTTGCGAGCCACACAACGAGATTTAACAATATGTTTCGCATGACAAGGACGGTATTCAATGATTTGTTGGAGGAACTACACAAAAATCATAGACTTCATGGCTCTTCCAGAATGATTAGCAATAACCATCTACATATTTTTGAAGAATGAATCAATATGAGGAACAATGGAGTGATTTTAACACTTCTGTAAAACAATTTACATATACTTCTCTGTAGGGTTGAATTCAATTATAAATTTTTATTCACTAGTCAAAAAACCAATAGATCCTAGTTTGAACGAACCCCCACAGAGATTTCACACAATGCATGACACATGTCATTCTTTAAAATAATTTCTTCAATTTATTACATTAAATTTTTGAAAAAACATCATTAACACGCAACACTTTTTTATCTTTCTAGAATTGTATCGAAGCAATCAATGGAACACATGTTGATGCATGTGTTCCAAATAATGAGAAGATTGCATTCATCGACCATTATGGGCCCCCGACACAATGTCATGTCGATATACAACTTTAACATGTGTTTCACCTTCGTCATGGCCGGTTAAGATGACAATGCACATGATAGTCGAATTTTAAAAGCGCAACATGTAATAACAAGTACAACTTTTCACATCCACCTACAAGTGCGCTTAATACTAAACTACTCTCCTAATGCATTTTTCACACGATACTAATCATGTCATCCATATTAAGTGAATATTATTTGGTTGATATTGGATATCCATTATAGTGAGGATAGCTCAAATCCTAACCTGATATGAGATACCATTTACCTGACTTTGAACGAGCCAACAATGTAAAGTGAGATAGAAAAGAAATGTTCAATAAAAGACATTCCTCCTTACGCGGTGTCATTGAGAGGACTTTTAGTGTTTGAAAGAAGAAATGAGATATACTTCATGATATGTCATCGTACCCATTTCCCAAATAAGTGCAGATTATGATTACAACGTTGGCTCTCCAAAATTAAATTCAAAATCATCCTTCTCGCAATGACATTAACTTCAGTAGGGGGGTCGAGGATCATGATCATATTCCTATCGAGGCATTTAAGTATTATCTTTGACATTATTGACCAGTATTATAGATGGGGATGGTGCAAGCAAGATGACAAAGTTGAGGGAACGAATTAAGAATGTGAAAGCAGGAGGGTAATCTGAGCATTTAATATATTATTAATTGAATGGTTGTTGAAAAGATTTAATGTTTGTTGTATTTGTGTTTTATCTAGTTAATGTTTGTTTCCTTTCACTATTTATTTAATATTGATTTTTTTGGGTTTTTACACTATTTGTATGTGTTTTTTTTTCATTTGCATTTCTTTTAATTTTCTTTTGGTGGGTATGGATGACCCATGATGAGACATTTGACCTTATGGGTTCTTCTGGATGACCTATTAGTTATTGTTGGTTGGCGTGACATGCGAAATCCTAATGAAGGCAACGAAGTTCTTCTTCTTTCGGTGCTGCAGTTTTTTAGGTTCTTCTATATGACCTTTTTTGGTGATATGCATATGTGGCACACACAAACTTGATATTACATGGGTTAAAGACAACTAAGAACTCTTTTTTTTATAGGTCTTTTGTCTTTTTGTAGTAAAAGATTTGTTGGTTGGTATATTGAGTTCTTTGAGACCTCACTCCTGCACAAAACTATAATTAATTACTTCATTTATCAATTTTTACTTATGTTATGTCTAATGGATTGTCTTTTAAAGCATTCAGAAAAGATGAGCTCAAGGATTTTTGGTATCTCCTAAGGATTGCAGTGTTATTGTGGACTTTAGTGTTCCTCGTTGACTTCATACCAGCCACATAGTTATGGGAGACAGTTCTATAGGTGTCCGCAGAGAATTACAGGGAACTCTAACTTTTTTCGATGGACAGATAGACTGGAAGATTCCACCGTCGAGAGTGATTAGACATGGATATTATCCTTAGAGGATGACTTAGCTCGTGACATACACCATTTGCATTTTACAAATACTATTATCATATTATTAAATACTATTTTAATAGAATTTTTATTAAATCTTGCAATCATGACACTCATTGTTACTTGAGGTGTATATCTTATTTTTTGTACTATTTTGAAGTGCATTTTTGTTTATTAAGTATCAAATATATTGATATGATAATTATGTTGCAAACAACATTACTATACATGGTAGACATGTCATTTGTCCAGAAACAGCTGCAACGAAGCTATTTTCAAACTGAAAAAACAAACAACCAACCAACTTATCCACAACAGTTTTCCATGGCAGTTGCAAAGGAAGCTATTGCGTAGCAACTTATTAATAAGTTGCAGCTGCCCCAAATAGACTTAATTGTCATAAAGACTCAACTTTGATTAAATATTATATATATATATATATAGGTGTGTGGATGTATATATATATCTATATCTTACACACACAAGGATAAAGAAAGAGAAAGAGATGGATGATACTAAAAGTGGGAAAAATGATAAAAAAAAAATAACTTACAACTACTCATAATAGGCTTGCATTTGTTACCTGTGTGAGCAAACAAACATGTGCTTGCCTGCATCTCTCTATAGTCGTATACATATAATGCTTTTGTATTGATAAGTATACATAGATAAAATTTTTTTAAGCAGGCTTCAAATTTTCTAATAACATCTATAATATTTGCAGAACAACAATCATAAGTAAAATTTTTAAGCTCATTGGCATAATAAAAAGTCCAGCCAATTAATTCTTGAAGGAGCTCAAGTTTAGCTAATTAACACCCATAAATGGGATTTTTTTTCTTTCCTTTTTGGGATGCGGATTAAGATTGTCCAATCAATTCAGTTTCAACTTTTGGTTTGTAATTGAGATTATAATATTGTTAACGATGTTGTTATAAGGAGTATTTACATACATACATAATTTTGATTAGTGAAATAAATTCAAAAAACTTGACCCTTTTAACATGGATAATGTCATTTGTTCATCCCAATTTTTTTCATGCATGTTAGAAAAAAGTTTAAATTATTGGTTAATGATCGTCTCGATAAGATGAATCCAATGCTACCAAATTTGGTTCTATATGAGTCCAGTCATGCTTAAATCGAGCCCTTATAGCACATTTGAATGCTTGGGATCATAAATTAAATGGTCAAATGAACTCTAAATTTGACATATATATAGTCGTCTCAAAGAGATGACTCAATTGAACCCAAGATCACTAAATTTTTGAGGTTATTATGGTACTTAAATCATTAAAAATATTCATATGATCAAGGGGGCTCAATATGAGAATTCTGATAATGAGGTTAGGAAAATTATTCACCAAAAGATTAAAATACATCTCCTATAGAGGCTATAAAAATTTGTGGAGTGGGGGG
>NW_018164866.1:637296-638332 GCF_001263595.1 Phalaenopsis equestris | reverse complement strand
GGGGGGGTTTGGAAGAGGAATTTCATATCCCATTTTGGACTAAAGACCTTGTGATAGCTTATAACCCACCCTATAATCAATGACAATCATTGATCACCACCAACCATCAGTGCTTGTCATCACTGACCACCTGTTGCCAATGATCCTTGTTATAAACATGGTATCTCAAATACGACTTTTTGTATAACACTCATATTGAAGATAAATTGATAACTTCCAGTCTCTATAGTTGTCAGCCACCATCGACCACCGCCAGTTGTCACCATTTATCGTGGCCAACTTCCATCCGCCGAAGGCTGCTACTTACGACCATCGTAGTTAGATTAAGAAGATTGTTCCTAACATTTGTATTTTTATTTATGTTGATAAAGATCAATGGGGTGGGTGTGGAAGAGTAATTTCATATCCCATTTTAGACTAAAGACCTTGTGATAGCTTATAACCCTATAATCAATGACCACCATTGATCACCACCAACCATCAATGCTTGTCATCACTGACCACCTTTTACCAACGAACTGTTGACCTCACTTTTGGTTGAGGTCTAGAAACTTCTTTAGTAGCCTAGGTCTAGCCATAGGATTTTCCTATTGACTAGTTTTAGAAAACTAGAAAAGGTACCCTCACCATTAGAAATTCAAAACTCTTCTCTTTACTCAACTTGAAATTCCACATATTGACCTTAACCTCTAGCATTTAGTAGGTAAGATCATTATGAGAGAATTCAAGAAGAGTCCCTATAGGATTACTTGGCCTTAGGATTGACCCTGGATGTTGACTTGGAACTAGGGTACACCATATCTTCACAATACATTGGTTTATGACTCATTTAGAATGGATATCTATCCAATTCTATGTGAAATGCCTAACTTGGTCTTTTGCCCCTAGGCACCTCCAAATTACCTAACTGCCCTTGGGACCCAAATTTGGCCAAAATTACTAAATTTTGCCAAAATACCCAAAATTGATCAAAACTCATTTCAAACACTTTGAATACATCAAAATTTACCAAAACTAACAAAAATGACCAAATTAC
>NW_018164866.1:611402-630605 GCF_001263595.1 Phalaenopsis equestris | reverse complement strand
TCACCCTCAATTCTTGTGTTCATCCTTCGAGATAGATACAGGATTTGAGATAAAGTGCTCTTTCATTTAAACTATGAAAATTATGGGGTCAGTTTGACTTCATCTTTTTCAAAATTAAAATTTTTTAAAATGTCCTTCCGAAGCGGGCAACGGGATTTCAATTCCGATGACCGACAACTTCTTACGGGCAAACCCCACACCAAAAATAGTGCCGACACGAACCTTATTATAAACATGGTATCTCAAATACAACTTATTGTATAACACTCATATTGAAGATAAATTGATAACTTCCAGTCTCTATATTTGTCAGCCACCGTCGACCACCGCTAGCAGTCACCATTTATCATGGCCAACCTCCATCCTCCGAAGGCTGCTACTTATGACCATCGTAGTTAGATTACGAAAATTGTTCCTAAAATTTGTATTTTTATTTATGTTGATAAAGATAAGCGCAAATTTTTTTGTAAAATTGTATCCCTATTCTCCATGAGAGAAGGGGTCCAGTCACCAACTACTTTCTTTATGACCAACTGACATTATTAAAGTTTTGAACTACAGTCTCTATAGACAACTGACGTTATTACAACTTCCAAATATAGTCTCTATGACCAATTGATGCTATAGCAGTCACCAACTACAACTTCTTTGATCAACGTTATTACTACTAATAACAGCGTATGTGAACAATTGGCAACATTGTAGTAACTAATTATGACCTATGTGACCAACTACCACTATTACAGCTTCCAACTATGACCTCTATGACCAACATCACCTTTTACAACCGTGAACTTTGACCTTTATGGCCAACATAAACTATTAGTGCTTCCAATTGTGAGCTTTATCGCAAACAGATGTTACTGCAGTCACCAACTATGATCTGTTTACAGTGGTCACCAAAATATAACTTTCATGCATACGCGTAACACCAAAATATTATTAATATAAATATCAAACTTCATATATTACATATATAAATACATTAGAATGTGTAGTTTGAATGTAATTCTTTTCTTTTTATTTTATTAGAAGTATCAATCAAAATATTTCAAAAAAAGAAAATAATATAACATAATAATAAGCACAATAAAACAAAATAACACAAAAAATAACTAAATCACTAATCATAATTTATTTTTCTTTTTTTTATAATTACAACAAACAACAGTTCTTACAGTTTAAGCATAACAAAAAAACAAGTGATATAGTTAAGTAAATCAAAAATAATAAATACAATGCAATTGTTGAACCTAAAGTTAAAGATACTCTACTATTATTAATCCTAAATAAAAAACTAAAATCGTTCCCTAATAACAATACCAAAAACCTAGTTTGATTTACAGTGAAACAAATATTAATAACAGTATACTTGTAAACTACTTAGTACATAAAATTTCAGTCTAAATTATCGACTCCACAAGGAATGAGTTATATCTCAAAGATGTTTAATTACTAGATGAAAAATTCTAATCTAAAATGATTCAAGTTATTGAGATTTTAATAGTTTCTAAATCCTAATTTCAAAGTTAAAGACTAAAGCAAAGTTAGAGTTTTCTAATGATTTAAAAGTCCTCTTTGAATTGGTTCAATAACCTTCGTTCCTCTAAGTGATTCTCCTACTATAGTTATTAATAAGGGCCTAGTATTTC
The DNA here is from genome assembly GCF_001263595.1 of Phalaenopsis equestris. Lineage (NCBI taxonomy): Eukaryota > Viridiplantae > Streptophyta > Magnoliopsida > Asparagales > Orchidaceae > Phalaenopsis > Phalaenopsis equestris. Next base: position 628,953 of record NW_018164866.1, on the reverse strand, counting down.
TTACTCTCTTATGAGACATAACAATTATATGTATGTTTCCTTAACCCTACAAGAACGCCCATGCATCCATATTCCTTAAAAGATTGTATGTTTCTAATTGAAACAATTCTATTCCACTAAAATTATGTGTTATAACTCACTTGTGCTTCAAGTCATCTTTAGATAATCCAAGATTGCAATTAATTTTACTAATCCAAATGATCAGTCTGAATGTAAATCAATACTGGAAGGTTGAAATAATAAATTAAAACTGTTTCTAGGATCAAGACTCAAGCAAGAATTTACTTAAATTTTAAAGGGTTCCAAGAAAAAAGAGGAGAAATTTTAAGTACGATGCATAATGTGAAACCAAAACATAAATTGCATTGATGAAATAAAAATAAATTATGAGGAAAAAGGAATGAAAAACTAGATAAACAAAATCCTTGTCCATAAGACTTGATTGTTATTCACAAACTCCTCATTGCTTGATGAAGAACACACACTGATAAAAAACACAAAATTTCTTCCTTATACACACTAGTTAACAAAATCCTCACTCTTTATCACACCCTAGCACTTTCTCACATGCCGCACTATTTTCTTCCCTCAAAATGTCTTCTAGAGTTTCTCATTCATCTTTCATTGGCAAGTTTTTATCCAAGCAATCGACCAAACCATCACTAAATTGCATCAACTCCCTAAGTCGATGGTGAGTGCTGAGGTGCTAATCATGTAGCTTCGGAGCCCTAATGTATGGTGCGACAGTGGTGGGTTTGAGCACCATCTTTTGTGACTCTGAATCTTCATCTTAGGGCTTTAAACACCGAGGTGTTGCTTTTATGGGCACTAGGACCTTACTCTCTGGGTGCTAGAGCACTAGCTTTTGACGACTCAAAGTCATGTTATAGGACTTTTTGTTAAAAAATGCCTGCTTTGGGTGTTAAGGCATTTGGGCACTTCCTTATGGCATTGGAGCACTAGCCTTACATTTGCTACATATCTTCCTAAAATTTCTAAATTATTCTCTGTATACCGCACATATACACATCATAAACCCAAGAAGATCTTAAAAATGATACAAAACATATAAGAAAAGCAATATATCACATCATCATATTTTACACATTTCAATTACAATCTTAAGCAACTAATGCAGCCTTATATTTATTCAGTTGGCCTTAGTTTTTTTCTTTATTTAATTTATAAAGTTTATTCATACATAAGAACTTTAAGATTTTCCTTCATATCTTTTAGAATCAATCGACTATTCCTTTGAAGTGAAACATATTCTTTTTGGGTAGATTGAAGCAATTTTTTGTTTAATCTCTACCAGAGATAGCATCTTTGTAACATAAAAGTTAAAAGCCTTCGTATTCTAGTGTTGATATTAATGTATATTCAATCACTTTTGCATAGTGATATCTTATTTGCGGTCTTATATTTATTCTTTTACAACCTATTATGGGCTAGTAATAACCAACTTCTTTCAATGTTTCTTCAGTATCTAATTTGTGGGCCAATGCTTTTTCTCTCATAGTACTCAAATTATTATTAACACGAGGCTCCGCCTCAAGCTCATAATAATCTTTATCAGTTTATGCATCATTGATGCTATAAATATTTTTTATTCATGATTGATTTAGCTAGCATGAGTTTCATCCACCACTTTAGCTTCTTGTAACACATAAATGGTCATTTTCTTTAGAGCCCTTATTAATCCTAAGTTCACTCTTGAATATATATATATATATATATATATATATAATCTAAATGCATAATAAGAGTCATCCATAGTCTTAAGAGATTTCAACTTTTGTCTAGCACCTTTATGAATTCTAACCTGACAAACATGCATCCTAAAAAAATAGATCCACTGCTGATAAATTTACAAGCCTTTTTGTTGCTTACTAAGAAATTTCTTCCTTTTAGATTTTGTTAATTGGTTAACTATTTTTTTATAAGACTTGTAAGGTAAATGTAATCTGAATGATGGCTCTATTTATTAAAACTCTTAACAATTGTTATTATGAGAATATCAACACTATCATAATCGTTTTCTTTGACATTTTCTTGAGATAAAGTACTTTCTTTTAACATAATTTTGGGATATAGTTTTCTAATAAGAACCTACTTATTACAATGACAACACTTAATATCTTCGTAACCTTTTTTGAAGTTAATCGCCTTCTTCTTCTAAACTTTTTTTTTTCTTGAAACTATTATTTCTCTTTGAAATATTCCACAGATACATAAACATTCACCAAGCTTGGTTTTTTTTTTTATTTGTTGATAATTTTCATATTCAAGTTTTTTCAAGAAAGAGCATTGCAAACTTTATCCGAGATGTTGATTTTCTTTCTATGCTTCTAGATGTATATTTTTTTAATTTTTATAATAACTTGGGGAATGAACTTGATAAGATATTGTCTATTTTCATTTCCAATCTTAACCTCTAAATTAGCCTATGAAAGTCATCCACTTTATCATTAATAACTTAATTTCAATTAATGTATAATAAAAAATTAGTTATTTTTTAAAAGCTTGATCCACCAAGCACAAAATGCTCGAGCAGAATTTTTCAAGCATTGCCATGACAACGGATGGAGTGTATTGATAAATAACTTTGATCAAACAACAATGTTCTTTTTCACCCCTCGTTGTATTAGCTTTGTTTTGATTTTAATTTTCTAGAAATTAAAATCGTTCTTACTTTCAAAGTTCTCTATATCAATTTTTTGCAATTGGCATTATACCCTTTTAAGGGAAATTAACATACATAGCACACAATTCTTATGTATTTAGATATCTCACGTCTAAACTTTCATATTTACATACATATTACTTTGAACAGCTATGTATATATATATATATATATATATATATATAAGCCCAAAAAGACTAATATATTAAATAGAAAGAAAAGTGATAAGAATAATATTTTTGAGGTGATATTAAGAATCTAAGTGTTATGTATGTAAATATGAAATTTTAAATGTGAGATATGTAAAGACATAAGATGTGTGTGTTATATGTATGTAAATACCTCTTTTATTTGCTCTTAAATGCATCTTTGATGTCAAGTTATTTGCATATGAAGAAGACTACAAACAACCAAACTTGTAATTTTGATTTAATTCTTCTAGACAATAAAAAAGAATAGCTAATCAAGAAGAGTCATATCAAAAACAGTAAACATAAATAAACTTTTTTTTTGTCTCAAATTCCTAACAAAAGCAAACAACATAGAGAAATAGGAATTAAATTTTCTTTATATATATATATAAGGGTATATATGTAAATACAACAATAATGTTGAATATCATTTTGTCTGTGAATCATACTCAAAAAAGGGAGAGAGAGAGATGATTATTTTTAAATGTTTTATATTTCCTTCGTTATTAAATGATTTATATTTCCTTCGTTATTTATTATCTAAGGCCTGAATTTAAACTGTTTCAAGTCATTTTTAAATGATTTATATTTCCTTCGTTATTAAAAATAACTTCGTCTAGATGATTATTTAAAATTTTCAATTTCTGTCTCAAAAAAAAAAAAAAAAAAAAAAAAAAAAAAGAAAGGTGGCAAGGATTTCCTCATTCCCGATTTATGCGATTCACAAGACTCCTTGATTTACTCAAAGCTCTTCTGCTCTTGCTATCGAACTGCCTTCGCTTGCTACATTTCAAGCCGAGGGTTAGAGCATCGATTTGTTTGGTCCGCCTCCCCTCAGCAACCAAATACCCTTCCTCCCTCTTCCTCTGTTTCGATTGTCGTCGCAAACTGCCCTTTTCCTCTTAGGCTGGAGCTTGTGCATGAGGCATCGAGCTTCTTTCCCTCCTTCTGATTCTCATGGATGAGTTATCTTGTGTCATTCTATTTCTTTTTTATTAGTTTAGTCTTATTATTTATGAACTTAAGTAATAAGCATTTTTAACTTAAATTTTCATGCTCAAATTGATAATTTCTCATCTTAAACAATCTCGAGTTAACTTAAGCTGATTTTATTGTCAAAGATGATATTAAAGAATTTAATATCAAATTTTGTTATATTATAACATCATAAAATTTGTTAGATTACTATTAAGTTGTCATTAGTATATTTGTAATTAGTTGGGTATTTGTTGGTGTAGGACCTTTGAGAACTTCTCCAGGAGTTGCTAATTGAACAATCCATAAATCTTAAATTTGTTAACCAGTTACTAGATATAAGTAACTATTTTTTATTAGGGGATAAACATATCATTTCTAGTTATGAGTGTTATCCTTGCTGCTTGTAGTAGATTTATTGATATTCTATAGAATTAACAGTCCTGCCCTTATTACTTCATTTAGATTTCTTTTTGGTAGTTATTATAGACTTAATTATTACTCAATATGAACTAATTAACTACTTTATTTTATCAAAACACAACTCCCAATGATGTGAATAAACCATGGAATTACAATAAATTCTTTTAGTGCACTTTACTTTTATGAATTACATATAAATTTATGATGTATCATTAGCTTGTTTAAGGAGCATGTTACAAATACATTTATTTGTGAAAAAAAATTACAATTTTGTATGCTTGTATGCAGTGGTTTGTAAGTCGGTGGAACCTTTTGGATATTGGCTGACCGGACTGAGGGTCTACAGAGTGATGACTCTATAATAAATTGTCTAGTTTCCATGGGTTGATGTTTACGTTCTCGATTTCAGGGTGTATAATAAAACTAAGTTTATAATTATAAATTGAATTGAAATTGAATCGTAAATAACTGCTAAATTCTACACTCGTAAGACTTGATCAAATTTAAAATACTTTATTCCTTAAAAATTGAGCATATTCATAATAATGTTTACAACACTCTTATTAACTTATGATGCTGTATATACATATAGCAATTATCTCTTTGTTATTCATATTGCATGTTTCAATTCATTGTCATTCATGCTTTAATAAATAGTGATTATTCACATAGTTTGATTTGTCAAATTCTCACGTTGATATTTTCGTATAGCATGATCTAATCACCCAATTACAGGACCGTCCCCACACGAGCAGAAATTGCAGTTTATTATTATTATTTATTTATTTTTTTTTTTTTTTGGACGATTTCGGCTTTGCATTAATTATTGCATTTCCTCTTTTAGGTTATGGGTAATTATTTACTAGATGATTCGGTTAATTTATATGGATATATTTTGAGCTTTTACAAATTGAACTCAGTTATCTCATTGTATAAACATAATATTTGACACATTGTATAGAATTATTGCTTCATGATTTAATACTTTTATACCATTTTAATCAAAGTTTGTAACTACACGAATTTTTGGTAAGTTTAGCACAATAAATGAAGTCAAGACATTGTGTTTTTATTATATTCGTATTATGTTAAGTTACAATGTTAATTGGGGTTGCCATTAACAAAATCATCACCACTGCCCTGAAATTCAATATATGCAGCTGAAATTGACTCGATCAATTCTGAAATTTATTTTATATCTGACATATTCAATCTCAATCATAAAAAAAAAAAATTAAAAAAATTGCAAGACACCAATCAATCAAATTGAAATCAGGTCTCAATAGTATGAGAAATATTTACGTATGTAAGACGTACGCAGAGCTACGTACATCTGTAGATTACCGGGAGGGTACTGAGAGTTATATCTGCGTTATACCCCCTGCAACCTCCTTGTAACCTACATGTAACTAGTAAGTTTCACGCTTCTGCTTTCATATATTTCTAAGTTACAGGTAGGTTATAGGGAGATTACATGAGATATAACGCGGATATAACCCTCAATACCCTCTCTGAAACCTATCAGACGCACGCAACGCTGTGTACGTACGTCTCTTACGTACGCAAATATTTCTTGAATAGTATATTTCACATTCAGGCTATCAATTCCTTAAAAGCCAGGTGAAAGAGAAATTTCAAAAAGGAGCCATTAAATATTAAAAATTGGGAAAGAGGAGCTGAGGCCTGAGGGTAGTAAAAAAGAAGAAAAATGTAGAAAGTAAATTTTATATTAAACGTGGGAATAAGAATTATTATATTAGCATATCAAATAAATATTAAAATAATATATTACATAATAACAAAATATTATTATAATATAATGTTGGATGCGATTAATCCCGTGCTTTTCATTAAATGGTTATTAATTAAATTATCTAATTATTAGGATGAGCAATTATTATAATATTTTTTTTAGAAATCAAATAAATTTAAAATGATGAAAATTTTTAATTAAATAATTTGTTAATAATTTATTATAATTTTTTAAATTTTAAAATTAAAATTATTAAAACTATGTAAATTTGAAAATATAAATTATTACAAAGTTATATTTAATGATATTTTAAAGTAAATAAGTTATTTAATGAACTATAATAAATAATTTTTGAAGTTTAAAGTTATTTTTTAAACTTAAATAAAATAAGGAAAATTTTTTATTAAATTATGGGATATTAATTAAATAAAATTATTAAAAAATTATACTAATTAATGAATTATTTGTATAATAAATTGTCTTACCAATTGATTTATTTTTTTATACTTTTTTTGCTCCTAATTATTATTTTTTTTAAAACTCCCTACGACGAACAGCTTCGCATTATGTATATAACAAATAAACTTCAAATTTTATAGACATATCATTTTATCTACCCATAAAAATATGTATTTCATTTTTAAGAATTAAAATAATTGTATTCTTTGATGAACTATAAAATTTTAGCTTAGATATAAAAATACATATGAATTAGGTTGTATGAATGTAAATGGCTCAAAATGGATGCAACTTCTTTTGGTTCTCGATGGACACTTTCCCTCGTGTCAACGTCTTGAAGGGAATACAAAGGAATTATGTGGTATCCATAACAATTGTCTATAGATCGATCATTTCAAATGGTCAATGGCCAAGAGAAACCACCCAAGGGAATACATAGGAATTTTGTGGTATTCACAACAATTATGTGGTATGTTGTCTAAATTATATATATATATATATATATATATAATTTAGACAACATACCACATAATTGTTGTGAATACCACAAAATTCCTATGTATTCCCTTGGGTGGTTTCTCTAAATATATATATGATAGCAAACGTAATAATACAATAACTCTTTTATCCTAGTAATTAGATGATTTTAATGAATAACCGTTAAATTTAAAAAATTGGGGCTAAACACATCCGGCACCTTATTATGATAATTTTTAAATTTTTAATATTTATTTAGTGCAACATTATAATAATTATTTAAATTTGGGGTTAGCCCACATTTTTTAATTAAACTTGGATTAATCCCATGTTTAATATAAATTTATTTATTTTATTAAAACTTAGTACTATTATACGTTTTTGCTCCTTTTTATTGCCCTCTTGGACTCGAGCTCTTACCAATTTTAAATATCAAAAGGCCCCTTTTAAAAATTTGTCCCCATTTGAACCACACAAAAATTGCAAAACTATTTCATTTTTTGTAAAATTGTAGCCTGATTTTATCATAATTTCTAAGCAAACAATAAGGAAAATTATTTTTTTATATTTCTCAAAGAAGTCCTTAAAAATATTATTTTCCTAAGTAAATCAAAAGAATAATAAGTAATTAATTAAGCCGAGCTCAAGATTATTTGAGCTTAAGTGCTCGTTTATTACAAAATTATTCATACTCACAGATAAATCAAGTATCAAGACGTTCAAATATTCTCATTTTGAAAGAGTATTTCTAAATGCTCAATTTTGTTTCACAATATATAGATTTTTCAAAAATATCTGCCATCTTTTCATAAATTAAAAGGCCAACTAATAGGTTCTTAATTCATCCATGTGTCAAGTGGGCCCCACCGCTTTCAACATTGGCCAATATTAATATATTGCGGTGGGGCCCACTTGACACGTGGCGCCCATCATTTAACTCCGGATGCATTCAGATGTAATATTCTCTCCATCCACAGAATTATCATATAACGGAAAAATACACTCCAACATAGATCAAAGCTTACTATATTCCTCAATCTCAGCACGAAAACAGGAACATTACAGAAATCAATTCCACATTCAACATAGCATTTGCTTTACTGCCATAACAACTATTTACAAATTATAAAATAACATAAAGAAAACTTACAAAAAGCACAACCCATCTTGTGCTTCTTAAAATATAGCAAGCATTCAGTCCAAAAAAGAGATAAAAAAATCACAGAAGCAAAAAACACAAGTCCTTGACACAATATTAAACATAAGCTGTACATATACAATAAGTGGGGAGTAGTTGAAAAACTTCAGCCTGGAACGAAGTAGTCCATCTTGTCCACAGGAAGGTTCAAGACTGACGTTTCCACCTGCAATGCACAAGTAATGGCGAAGGAATTAAAACCGGCAAAGTATAAAGTTTAAATCCATAAATATTTCACTTGATTTAGGCCACACAATAAATATTAAAAGAAAAGCCATTAAAAGGAAAGTTTCACTCAACACATGGCAAATATTAAAAGGTAATTTTTAATTAAATACATGGCAAATATTGTCTGAAAAAGAAAAACAAATTTGAACTAACAATTTGAACTTTAAAAAAAAAGAAGGGAGAAATTTACTTACATACCACACAATTTTTATGTATTTACATATCAAACACCCAAGGTTTCACTTTATGCTTATAACACTTTGGTGTCAAAAACCTATGCATGAAAATGTGCATTTTATTTAAAAAAATAATAATGAGGTGGTATTTTTGATATGATGCTAACGATTTAAGTGTCATGTATGTAAATATAAATGTTTTAGATATGTAAATAAATAAGAATTGTGTGGTATGTATGTAAATGCCCTTAAAAAAACATAGAATTTTAAAATAATCCGGTCTAATTAAAAAATTTCGCCTCATTAAGCAACTCCAATAGTATTTTTTTAAAGTAGGAGAAGCACTATAAATAATCCATTGAATTTGCCATTGAGTTCAACTACTACACCATAACACAAAATTATATGTTATAGCATCAACTATATTAGAAATATCAATGAACTCTAATTCTAGCAATTGCTCAAGAAAATCTCTGTTAGTTCTGCATCTATTTATGGTTGAAAACTCATTTTATGAAAGAAATAGTAGATATTTACCACCGAAAATGAGAACAGGTTGGAGTTACGATTTATAATCATGGAATGAACTCGATCAACATTTACATAAGAATTAATAACCTCTCTCAATAGGTCAAAATAAATTTGTATCCAATATCAATCTTGCTCATGTTAGCGAGCTATGCAACAACGTAGAGGCCATAAATATCAAAAAATCAAGAATCATGGCAGATAGTTCTTTCAAGGCTTAACACATGTATGAGTGAGTTAAGACAAAGAAAATATACATACATACAACTCAATTCTTATGTATTTACATATCAAACACCTAAACTTCAATTTTTACACCACCTTCCTATGCATGAACATATATATTCCACTTTTTATGTGTAATGCCCCAAAAACTGATAATAAACTGAAGTTGAGAGGCTCACCTCCTCAAATGGAACAAAAACAAAGGGTGACAAGCCGCTCCTATGCGAAATAGCAGGCACATCAGGGTTATGTGTCTCATCTTCCTGCCACCCTTCAACTAGTCCTAAAATGTCATCACCATCATCACTTATTTCGGACTCATTCAGGCCAGTCGTAACAAGTCTCAACATATCGAGCCGGTTGTTCGCACCTATTGTGGTTCCCCTAATCCTATTACAAGCCACCAACTTTTAGCACAACCATTTATGGTTAAATGTAAAGAGTTTGGTAACAATTTTGACACATCAATCTAAAGTTTCAAAATAAAACAAGAAACATAACATCAAAAAATTTCAATATATACTTCAATATTGGATACTTGAATACCTTAAGCGCATTCTAAGAAGAGTTCGACGAGAGCCTGAATACACGAGAACTGCATTAATCTACAAAAAAATTAAAAAAAAATTAAGAAATTTTATCTGCAAAAGAAAAGAAAAAAAAAAAAAAGAGGGAGCAATGGCTTTCCTAGGGAGGTAGAAAAGGGGAGCTTTAACAGAAAAATTTTAGAAAGGTAGAAGAAACAAATGAAATAAAAAATTACCTGATCATCAGAAAGTGTACTTTCACCTTGGAAGACACACTCAGCTTTCGATGCACGAATCATGATTTTTGCCACCTCTTTAACCTTTTGAGATGAAATCTATTTGTTGAAAAAATTAAAATCAGTGAATAGAAGGAGAAAGATAAAGGAAATTTACATACATACCATATAATTCTCATGTATCGACATATCTAACAACTAAACTTCTATATTTACATTTAAAAAATTTTGGTGTTACGAAACCATAAATGAAAAGGTGTATTTCACTTTTAATAAGAAGGCAAAATTGGTATTTTTGATGTGATGCTAAAGATTTAAGTGCTACGTATATATATATGAAAGTTTAGGTGTTAGATATGTAAATACAAAAGAATTGTGTATGTATATAAATCCCTTTAAAGATAAACTAAAAAGTACTAATGTGCAAGTCTATATATTACCTTGTAAAGGAACTTGCCATTTGGGAAAAATCTGAGATAGCGGAAGTAGCAAACCTGAGATTCAAATTTGCAACAAATAATGATTGGATATATTTGATAAAAAAAAATTTTAAATATAAAAATCTATCCAGTTAGATATCTGGGAATAATAAATCCATGACTTTAGGCTTTAGAAATCATTTGCTAAAAAGAAATACTGCAAAAGACCAGCGTAGAACATACAAATTATCAAGGTAAGAAAATGTAAGAAAAAGCGAACATACCAGATGGACCGGATTAGTGACCTTCCACTCTGCAACTCCAGTACGTATATAAGTATTTCTGCTCACATAAAGGCCTGTTAGAGAAAACATAGTAGCGTAAAATCGATAATTCCACCTGATAATGAGTCAACAAAATTAAAAAACTATGAAAACTTCAATGGTGTATAAGTAAATTTACATAAATGTGAGGCGTTAACGTTTCAGATGAATTAAAATATCTATCATTCATCTAAATATGTAGTTTTTCAGTGAATTAGGATAGAATACACATGAATTAGGAACTTAAATAAAATTGAGCAGTTCTTATAGCATATATATAATGAGAAAGAAAGCATATAACCAAATAAATACAAATAACTTTTTGTTACAGCACCAGAAAAACTATTAAATTAAGATTAGTAAGAACATATAAAGCATACCATCATTTCTAATCCTTGGTCTGGAAATCCACATCTTTCTCCATGAACCCTCAAACATGAATTGCACCATTTTGTAATTTGTCAATGCTCCAGAAAGCTTCATTACAAGTTTTGCATTGTATTGGAATTACAATCACAATACAAAAAATATATATGTTTTTTTGTTTCCATTTACATTATTACCTGCCATGTTTTCAGGCATGCTCTACGCCATAAAATTGGATTGTGAATCGTATATCTCCACTTGCGACAAACACATGCGGCCCTCCCTAAACTGAATGGACTCATTCGCAAAAAAACCTGATAACAAGAGCAAGATAAAATCACTCAAACGAAAAAGAAATAAATAAGCAGAGTTACTCTTCAATACGGAGTGAAACTCTAGATGAGTAGTGAATCATAAGTCAATCTTCGATATGGAAACAAAAGGAGAATAACACAGTAAGGTAGAATTATTAGGGAAATAGATCTGGTGTAAGAGACTTACAGGGAGAGCCAGGCAACAAAATAAACAACTATATTGCTTTCTATTAAATATCAAGCAGAAATAACATATGCAAAGGGAACTTGTGATCATTAAAAAGGGAAGATGATTCAAGTAAAAGTAAGTCCTCATATTTTCTAAGAAACTTTTACTAGTTTGTATTATTTATTACTAGTTCTTTCTTTGATCAATTGGGAAACTAAAAAGAAATTTATACAGGTTATTAAATTACCACTATACAAATGAAAGTATTATGATGATTTTTTTCCCTTCTACTGCATCTTTATTCTTTAGTCTCAATGTATGACCAACTATTGCCTACATTGACACACCATGGATTTCAATGAAGGATTGAATTTTAATTGATTGTATGATTTTGATCTTTCGTAATTTCCACAAATTATTTGAGGGCATTTACATACAACAACAACAACAACAACAACAAAGCCTTAATCCCACTACGTGGGGTCGGCTACATGAATCATTTTTCTCCATTGCGTCCTATTTAGTGTCATATTTTTATTTAGTTCTAGTAAATTAAGGTCATTTTTAATACAATAAGCCTAAGTCTTCCTAGGTCTACCTCTATTCTTAACATCATTCTTAACACAAGTCGAATCTAAAACATCTACTCTCCTAATCTCATCAGATGGCATTTACATACATACCACCCAATTCTTATGTATTTACATATCTAACATCTAAACTTTAATTATTACATCTATAGCACCCAAATATTTTGTAACACATAAGAAATACCACCATTTTAACTTTTAAAACGTGAGATACACGTTTTGATGCATAGGGAAGGTGGCATGTATGTACAAGTTAAAGTTTAAATGTTAGCAATGTAGATGCAAGAAAATTGAGTGCTAAGTACGTAAATCTTCCAATTATTTATGGTAGAAAATTTATAAATAATCATCTACGTGAAATCCTTCTAATTTCAATTCAATTGAAAGTAATTGATAGTTGTTTAAATTAAGAGTTTGTGCTCCGCAAATTTATGGGCATTTGCACAATTTTGTGCATCCATTGTAGCTATACATTAGCGAACACTAGATCCTATGACATCCTACATCAATGGGATCAAAATAAAAATCTAAATCAATAGCTTCGTAAGGAGGGATACCGGATTCCCCAATAATAAAAGAAACAAATTCAAATGGATTCCATAAAGACTTTGCAATTTTTAAAAAAAAAACACAACTTAAATCCAACATGTAAACAATGGACATAAGAAAAAAATTTTGATGTCAAAGAATGCTAGTTTTAAATTGGAATGTGAGGCCTCCTTCACAACTATCAATGAGTTACCTTGAGTTAGTTTTGTATAATGCTTATAGAACTAAGCTCTTGCATAGAATAGCTCACTATAAGTGCAAGCTACACAAATCAAATGTAATACATACACTTTATAATCCATCTAACCTATGAATGGAATGAAACCACATTGTTTAAAAGTTTTATAATAAAGAATAGGCGATTTTACGTACATATCCAACGATTCTTATGTATTTACATATCTAACACAAAAAATTTGTTATTTACACTCATAACATAAATCTCAAGCATAAAACAGTGTATTTAACTTTTAAAAAGATAGTGATGGTGGTAAATTTGATACAATGCTAAAGATTTGAGTGGTATTCATGTAAATATGAATATTTAGGTGTTAGATATGTACATACAAAAGAATTGTGTGGTATTTATGTAAATGGCCCTAAAGATATAGAGAGCATGCCTCAAAAAGTAACTCATCTGGCAAACAACGATGAATAAGGGCAGGATCATCAAAAGGTTTGCTGCTTGCACTTCCAAAGGGAGCTACTGGGCGAACTCGATTTCCATACAAATCTAATAAGGATCAATATAAGATTAAAAATCCTTCCAAATAAACAAAAAAAGAGGACATTACACCTGTTTTTTCAGAAACTCACTCAGCCAAGGTCTCTCAGTTCCCATAAACTGCATGGTTATCAAACGGGAGAACCATGCAAGCTCCAGAGGAGCTGAAATGCTGATATCTGCAATGTCAATTATTTGTTTAAGAAAAATGAAACAATTAAGGCATCACATTATAAAAAAACGCAAGCTTTACTCGATTATTACAAGAAATCTACAATCCAATTCTTAATCACAAAACTTGCATCCCTATCTTCAGAAAAATATGTGTCTTTTTGTCAGATTTCGTGAAGATTAACCAGTTGAAAAATTTTCTTGTTGAATTTCATAGGGATTCTAAGGTACTTCCAGTTAAAATGCAAACATCCAACTCGAAGAGAAGGATTACCGTGCTGAGCTCATCAAGAACCAAAAATCACCCTCAAGGGCTCAAGTGGAAGCCCTAATAAAAGTTAGCATTTTCATCGACATGAACAATGAAGCATACATAGATAATTAAATAAAAGGAAGAAGGAAAAGTGAACAAAGCACGAGCTCAAACAATTGACTCACAATAATCTGAGACCTAAATCAGCGAACCAATAAATTGTAGAACACCGAGTTTTTTTCATTAATAATGATCAATATCCCATAATCCCTTGTCAAATCCAAGATCAAGAATTAAATTTTCTGAAACAGGAAAAATCAAAAGATGAAAACATTGAAAGAGGAAGAAAGATTTACCTGATGCCATTAGAACCAAAATTGACTGGACTTGTTAAAGAATGGCGGAGGGAAGAAATAGATCAGGGAACTCATCACCTACCTCCGTCATCATCTCAAAAACGAGTCAACAGAATGAGGCGAAACGATTCTCATCGTCTAAAAGTGAACCATAGAATGAAAAACCCGAATCTGACCGTCGGATTCGAGTTGGCAGAGGCCAATCCTTCCGAACCCAATCTGATCGAGACCGTTGAATCTAAAGGCAAGTTGTTCGAGAATACGAGACCGAGTTCAATCAGTGAGCGGCAAAGCCCCCACAAAAGAAAGGCCAACCGAAAAAAATTGCGTACGTCAAGGGGTACGCATTTCTGCGTACATAATAGTGTACACGGAAGTTACATGGGAGTTACAAACGTGTACACGAGAGTTACATAGGAGTTACAAGCATGTATAATTGTTACAGCGGGGTTATACGGGATTTACACAGCAGGTTACACGGGAGTTACACGGGAGGTATAACAAGTTATAACCCCCTTATAACTCTCATGTAACTCTCATATACACTATTATGTACGCAGAGATGCGTACCCCTTGACGTACGCAAATTTTTTCCAAGGCCAACATATTTTGGGGAGGCATTTACATACATACCCGCCAATTCCTATATATTTAAATATATAACACCTAAGCATCACTTTTTTACACATAGTTGCAAAAATTGAAGATAACAGATATGTAAATACATAAAAATTGAGGAGTATGTATGTAAATTTTCCTTTTCTAAATATTTGATTTGGTTTATTGTCGAGATTTTAGGTTGAATTTTTTTTTTTAAATTTTGTCCGCTTGTTTGAGAACAATTGTAATACAATGAATTAACTCTTAAGTATGGATATAGAAAAAGATTATTATAATAAAATTTTGGGCATTTACATACATACTGCCAAATTCCTATGTATTTTCAAATGTGACACTTATATTTTATCTTAATATATAAATACATAAGAATTGAGTGGCATGTTTGTAAGTCTTCCTATTGTAAATAGTGATTTCTAAAATATAATTTTTAATTCTCTCAATCATTATATAAGTCTCTTTTTATTGCTAAATAAATAATGTTAGAAATGCATTAGCATGAACATTGAAGAAATTCAATGAAATATAAGACAAAAGTAAAGTCAAGAACAGGAATCATGTCAATAAAAGACGAAAGAATCCCTTTGACCAGCTATAGCTCCCTCATAACATGATTCGGGTCGACCGTTGCCGCACGAATTAGAGGTCTGAACTTTGGTTTAGGTTGACCTCCTAGGAGTTAAAAGGCCACATGTATTGCTTTCAGTGTGCTTTTCTCACTGCTGACTTCATTAGTGTGGGGAGAAGGCGGGTAACAATAGTAGCAGTTGCGAGGTGTGCGTAAAGGTTGGTCGCTTTCCATTTTCTCTCACTCTGCGCATTCTGAATCTATCTTTGTTTTCTCTTTCAAAACTGATATGATTTTGAGATTTATGATTTTGAAGCTGTCTTTTCTTCTACTTAAGGAAAGGCTTCACGTAGCCCATCCTCATCTTGCAACTTTAATTTCCCTGCATTTGCTCCCATTGCTCACTCCCTTCCTCCTCCAAGCACCAAATCGAGCAGTTAATTGTTTCTTTGAATGTTTTTACTATTTAGATCTAACATGTACATTGGACTGCTTATGTTGTGGCGCTTTGCTTTTGCTGCACATTGATGTATTCCTTCAAAAATGATTAATTTTATGGCTTCTGAATGATTAATTCTAGGACACTCATTAGCATAATGATCAATTGCATGACTTATGAATCATGGGTTTGCAGAAATGTTTAGCCACTATGCAAATGAAATTAATTTTTGTTTTAGTATGCTTATTAATTGTAATAAAAGCACACGGTGATGTTTACCTAGCTCACGTACAAATGTCACGACTATTCATAGTAATGAATAGTGAGTTTCGGTATTAAAACTATGTTTGGGACAACTTCTTCCATGCTTCACTTTGTAAATCACTATTACATATAGCTCAGCTGCACCTATCTAGTTACTTCTCAAAAATTTATATGATATAAGTTCTTTCACAACAAATTTGTTAGAATGTGGGAGACATACAATTTAAAGAGAAAGAAGTTTATAATAACCGTTGTAACTTTTAAAAACTCTAATTTACCAATAATAATTTCACAATTAATTATATAGATGGCTCTAGTAATCCAAAACAGATGCTAAAGCTGCTATTGTGGTTTGCAGTTGTACTATTGAAAGGGTTTTAAAATATTGTAATTTCTCTTTATGGATTTTGCAATTCTTCATGAGAAGTCTATCATTCCCATCTTCTAAACATAAAAATTGAATTGATTTGTGAGTATAAATATAAGTTCTTGTATGAATTTTGAAGTTATTCCTTTGATAACTCGCCCCAAGCTGAATTGGAATACAAACGGGAAACAAATTGTTATGGTATGGCTCATATACCATATCGGGACAGACGCTGGATCGAAGCGGAGCAGAGCGGAGCGGAAGAATCTGTCCAAATTGGGAAGTTACGTGGGTGGGGGTGCGGGGGCAAAGCCCCGCGGTATGGTACAGGGGTAATGTTGTAATTACATATTGTGCCTAGGTTTACTCCTGGGGTTATAAATAGGCCTGTTAGTAACCCCAGGAGGTATCCCTGAATTCTGTAAACTCTTTTCTGAATATTGAAAGGAACTCGCCGCTCTGCTCCCGAGGACGTAGGCATCTTTGCCGAACCTCGTTAAATCTCTGTGTTCTTCTGGATTTGTGTCGTTACTGTTTTCTTTGCCCTTATTTTCTCAACAAGTGGTATCAAAGCCAGGTTCTAGGGCAGGGAAGAAAATTTTCATCGGCGCAAGAAGAAGTTCAGGCGGCATATCTTGCACGACGCAGGCGCAGGTTCCAGATCTTCGCACGAAGGATAACTCGGCCGCAGAGGTTTCGTGCGAAGGGCTTTGGAGCGGGTGCAGGAGAACGAAGTTCGGGCATTTTGCAGGAGAATCGCGATCTGTTGTTCGGCAGTTCGGGCGATCGCGCGACCAAAGGACACGGCTCGGGAGAAGGAATCGCGAAGGAATCGCGGGAGGCGAATCGCAAAGGGATCGCGATAGGCAGAGGCGAGAGACGAAGGAAGCCGACGGCCCGGAAGCCTTACTGGAGGCGGAACAAGCGGGATCTAGAAAATTCCGAGGCAGGAGGAGGGCGCGGGTCTGCAACCTTCCCCCTC